>NW_005878189.1:0-7909 GCF_000147115.1 Myotis lucifugus | reverse complement strand
AGGTGTCTTGAATTTACATGATTGTTTTTAGAAAGAGACTATATCACAGATATGGTATTTAGAAAGAGATAATGCCGGGAAGGGAAGGTTAATGAGAAAGAAGGTGGGGGTGGGTGGGTGGGAAGAGATTAGCCAAAGAACTTGTATGCATATATGCATAATCCATGAACACAGACAATAGTGTGGTGAAGGGCGGGGGGAGGGAGGGGGACTAGAAGGGGTCCAATGGGGGGAAAACGGAGACATATGTAACACTTTCAACAATAAAGATGAAAAACTGAATTAGAAGTAAATAAAACAAGGACAAGACTCTACCAACTTAATGTGTTTGACTCCGGATTTGTGGAATGTAGTGTTAATATCAGGTTAAATTCTCATGTCTCAATAACTTTTTTAAAAATTTAAATTTTTATGTCATTGTAATTTAATTTGATTATCCTGGACAAATACAAATTAAGAATTGAGATTATGACACTACCCTAGACTGTATGTGAGCATTTGTGAAGAATACATTAGACCTAACCCTGGTACTCAACAACTCAGACAAGGTGAATGATGCAACCAGAGACTATATGAATACTTATGTATATTCCATAGGTCATGTATTCACATACATATATGAAAATATGGGAGTTTGAATTGTAAAAATGTGAGTCATAGGAATTGGTAGGGTTTTTTTCTGCTTTATTGCAGTATAATTGACAAGTAGAAATTATATATATTTAAGATGTACATGTGATGTTTTGGTATACATATACATTGTGAAATGATTACAAACATATTCATTACCTCACATAGCAGGAAATGGTAATTGTATAATAGCACTTTTTTGTTGTAAAAGTTAAGTTTGAAATGGAGGATGGGAGGATAGGGGTGAGTGGGTTGTAATATATGGTGACAGACGATTTGACTTTGGGTGGTTGGCACTCGGTGCAGTGTACAGATCTTGTAACAGAAATCCACACCTGAAACCTGTTTGATCCTATTAACCAATGTCACCCCAATAAATTTAATGAAAAGAAAAAGAAATGTGAGTTAAGAAATCAGATGGGTATAATTGGGTAAGTGGAGGAGTAACATTTTCAATAATACAGAGCAAATATTTAGTCCAAGAAGGAAATTCATGTGTGCCGATAACAAAGGAGATCACCTATCAAGAATGATAGCAAGATTTGAGAATGAGAAAAAGAAGAGGTTGCTGGTTAATAAGGTCTAAGAAATGGAATTAATACTTGAGTTGTTTTTTTTTAATATATTTTATTGATTTTTAACAAAGAGGAAGGGAGAGGGATAGAGAGTTAGAAACATGGATTAGCTGCCTCCTGCACACCCCCTACTGGGGATGTGCCCGCAACCAAGGTACATGCCCTTGACCGGAATCGAACCTGGGACCCTTCAGTCTGCAGGCCAACGCTCTATCCACTGAGCCAAATCAGTTAGGGCAATACTTGAGTTTTGATATGAATTATTTGGAAGCCACAGAAGGCACAATTCTGAGATCTGGGTTGGAAGTAAAGGAAGCACAGAGGCTTACTGATTATTATAGTAATTTATTTAAGTGACTGATGTTTGGTAAAGATGGAAGGAATATGAACAGATTTCTACTGAATAGCAATAAACAGAACAGCTTGATGAGGAACTCGCTGAGCTTTTTACTTTTACAGTAACAATATGGGAGAAAAAGAAGTAAGGATAAGTAACTGTGCTCTTGGTGTTTATAATGAATATTAAAAATATATTCTCCTTTACCCAGGAAGGTTACCATGGAAAAAGAGTAAAATCTGAATCAGCAATTCTAACCTATTTCTGGATTACAAAAAATACTGAGATATTTGGAAGTTATCCTGAGATAGTAGGCTTGAATGCAGGACAGTTTGATTTCGAATACGGTGTTGAAGAAAAAGATGGATTTGTAACAAAGTTTATATTTATTCTCTTACTCATTTCAACTTATTTTTATTCTTATAGATATCTTACTTGAGTCATGATAGCAATAGCATTTTTTATCTTTTGTATGTGGTCTCATTTGGTAATCGTTTTCTCTAGCTTAGGGTTCAACAAGGAAAAGACTGCATGTGCTTTATTAACTGACAACTTTATAGTCTGATAAATCTTAGAACCTCTTAGGAATGTTGGTATGTTTAAATGGATGTTTAAAATAGTTTAAAAGTGCTAATTGTAAGCAGATATGATTTTTTTTCTCGAAATGTATTTTTTATTTATTTTTTATTTTTTGCAGAGTATTTTGCTACTTTGGGAACAGTTTGAAGAGACCAGTCCTCACAGCTATTATTCACACCACAACTTAGCAGGGATCCTGCTAATCATTTTAAGAATTTGCCTGGCATTGTCATTAGGTTGTGGACTCTACCAGATCATCACAGTGGAGAGGAGTACCCTGAAAAGAGAGTTCTACATCACTTTCGCCAAAGTACGGGTTTGGTTAGAAAATGGCTTCTGATTATCAGCTTTGTTCTGCTTTCTTTAGGAAGTATATAGGCAACTACATGCCAACACTCCTTAAACTTTTATTATGTGCCAGGCACTACTGTAAGCCCTTCATGTGCTTATTTAATCTTCACAACCTATGACGTGGATGATACTATCCTCATCTTATAGAACCCATAGAACAGTGGTTTCCATGTAATTTTTGGCAGGTCAATTTTGTCTGGTTCATGATTTCTTTACCAATAGGGAATTGACATTTTTCTGTAGTATCAGAATTTAAAAAATTTTTTAAATTAGAATACAGTTTACATTTCTCAAAAAACAGTTACTAATTGACTATTACTAGATACTGTTACTCAGAATTATGCAGTGATTTCAAACAAATTGTGAGGAGCTATCCATTGGCAGGAGCAGATGGGTCACGAAGCTGAGTCCATATTATGTTTTAGCCATTTCACTGCCTCCATATGAGATGTTCACTTTATTCCCCCACTGTCCTTCATATGCTAGTGAGATCTAAAAGCAAATTTGATTTTTTTTCTATACCCATCTAATAAAGGGAAAGATCAGGAGAGAGGTTGGGCAGTGACACTGCAAGCCTTCCTCCATAGAAGGTTATGTTTTCCTGTCAGATTGAGAGAATCCATGTTCCTTCATCGTGACAACTTTAATAGCACTCTGATGAGCTGTTCCTCAGCCCACCCTGCTCCACAGAAATCTCTGAGGAGTCAGAGGCCGCGATGGAAGAAGGGCCAGACTCCTTTATTCCTAGTGCACAGTTTCAAGCGGCTGCAGCCTAGAAACCCAAACAGGCAAGGAAAGGCCATTTTGCTTCCGAATTTTTTTTTAAAATATATTTTATTGATTTTTTACAGAGAGGAAGGGAGAGAGATAGAGAGTTAGAAACATCGATGAGAAAGAAACATCGATCAGCTGCCTCCTGCACACCTCCTACTGGGGATGTGCCCGCAACCCAGGTACATGCCCTTGACCGGAATCGAACCTGGGACCTTTCAGTCCGCAGGCCGACGCTCTATCCACTGAGCCAAACCAGTTCTGGCATTGCTTCCGAATTTTTACAGGAGAGCAGTGCTTATTGTTTGAAAGGTGATTATATATTTCAGATGTTTAAAAACTAATTTCTTCTTTGTTTTATGTTTAAAACAGTATCGAACTCTTTCATTGAACCTAAACATTTATTTTTATATATTATAATTTAACTTTTTGAATGGGTTCAAACATTCAAAAGTACTTAAAGAGTAGCAAAACATGTTTCTTACCTGTCTTCCATCCACTCAATTATCACCTCCTCATATAATCAGTGCTGTTTTAATTCATCCTCCCAGAGAATTTTTAATATATAATTCTATGTTTTTCCCTTCATTTTATATAAGAGGTAGCATAGTAAACACATTTTCTACATCTTTTTTCCCCTTATTTTCAATATACTAAGCATCTCAACAACTATTATTTATTAACTTATTATTTTATTTCAAATTTAATTTTGGAAAAGAGAATATGTTGCCAAGGTTTTGGGAAAAAGAGAAAAGAGATTTTTGAAAGGTATAATGTTAAAAAGCTTCCCATTCTTACTTGTCCAGTTGCACTCTCTTTTGTACTAACACCCTCAAACAGGTAACCACCATCAGTCACTTTTTTGTGTATTCTTTCACAATTTCTTTGTGTGTGTGTGTGTAATCAGTGATTCTCTCTCATCATTGATGTTTCTGTCTCTCTCTCCTTCTCCCTTACTCTCTGAAATCAATAGAAATGTATTTTTTTAATATGAATATACAGTCTTATTTTTTTACAGAAATATTATACATTTGTACATTGGTTTTCTCAATTACTAATTTGTTACTTAATATATTCATAGTGTATCAAAATGTCCAAATGTAGATTTAAGATTTTAAATACTCTAGAAAATTTGATTAGAAACAAAGTAGCAACAGCAAATTTATTTCTACCTTTTTATTGCAAATTCTCTAAAGTCCAGTTGATAATCAATCAAGACCTCTTAAATATGCCTACTGTGTTTTATCTGGTACATTCTGAAAATAAAGACATAGCTGCACTTACTTGACTTACTTTTCATTTGTTTCAGGGCTGTGTCTTGTGGTTTTTATGCCACCCAGTTCTTGCATGCATATCTTTCATGTTTAATGACTACCAAAGAGATAAGGTAAGTAGTATATATGAGCAAAATAGTTTTTGGTAACTCTTATTGGGCCTATTTATCCTTTCAGAGGCTTCTTGAGCTCTTCAAAATAAAACTTTGAAACAAAATACTGAACTGGTGAGGGTATAATTTAGAAGTTTAAAATAGAAAAGACAAATTTTTAAATTTAGTTTATAAGCAAAATGATGGAAAATAGTTTTGTCGTGCATATTATAACCTATTTCATAGTGCCATTCATAAATTAGAGGATTCATAACACATCTTTGTTAAGAAAAATGTTTGCTGTGTAATAGTAAAAATCAAGATAGATTTATAAAAATCAGTCTAGTTGCTTTCACAGACTGGACTGGAGTGCCATGTTCAGGTGCACCACGTTTTGACTGTGTTGATACCTACCTTGTTAGGTGAACAGCTCCATCATTTCAAAGTGGAGTTCTGCCAGGAGCCCTTCACAAGCAGTGCAGTATATGCTTGAACTCACAAATGTGTCTTGAGCCTAAGGTATTTACAAAGAGTAAGTAGATAGGAAGGGAGTCTACAAAAATAGAGAAGCAACTTGAGGATTTTTGAAAGGACTCGGGGCATGTTTTATTCCCATTACTAGATTAGCCGGGAGCCAGGTTTTTCTCATTACTTTCTGTAGTGCATGCACCGTAAGGAGAGAATGGCATCGCATATTATTCTTTTCTGTCTGATTTTGGTGTCTATAGAATGTTAAAGGAATTTAACCTTTGAACAATTATAGTTCTGAACATTAGTCATATTTTCCTATTGAAAATGAATTTGATAAAATGTACCCATGGAGAGATGAAGGATAGTGTGTGTACATATGCAGGGTGGGGCAAAGTAGGTTTACAGCTCTGAGTACACAAAGCACAGGGTTTATTCTTACACTATTTATTAATGATTGTGTTATTTTCCATATGAAAATTGTAAACCTACTTTTGCAATATCGTATATGTATATATAAAGTACATATAGGGTTGTGATTAATTGAATTCTCTGTTTTGGCGTGCAGTAAAAGCATCCTCTTTCTGTTCTTTTCAGGTTATTACAATAGGTGTTATCCTTTGCCAGTCTGTTTCCATGGTTATTCTTTACAGACTCTTTCTGTCCCACAGTCTGTACTGGGAAGTTTCCTCACTCTCCTCAGTAACACTACCACTGACCATATCCTCTGGACACAAAAGTCGGCCTCACTTCTGATACTTGATTTTCTTTAAGGAAAAGTGAATTGATTAAACAGAGTGCAATAAGGATCCAAATACACTGACTTTTTTTTCATACTTTGGTATGAAAAATTGAACATAGAGAGCAGAGCATGTTATTTATACAACTGCATTTAAGCAGTACCAAAACTGAAAAAGGAAATAAATGAAATGTTTTGAAAAATACTTAAACTTTGAAGAGTATTGTTATAAGGTGATTTATGTGATTTTCATGTGGAAATAAAGATGGAAAAGAATTATATGATATTTTGGTAAGAGATTCACCACTTATAATGCCTCATTTTATGTCAATAGTTAACTCAGGTTTGATAGTCTTATAAAAAGTAATCAGTTAAATGATTACTTGCTTATACATATCTGAACTAAGTCCAGTTATGAAATCAGTTTAGTATACTGATTAAAAACTGCTTCTTTTTAATGCTTTAAAGAAAATGCATTTCATATTGGAGTTTAAAGGAATTGAAAGTAAAATTCAGAAAATAAATATAAATTATATTCATAGTTAAATGAATAAGCTTTTGTTCATTTGTGGGTGGGGGTTTTCTCCATTTTCTGCTATCATTTTGCTCTAATTCCAGTTTTAATTTGATTAGCAAAGAGTTTTGGACAGTTTATGAAAAATAAAATTAGATACATGTGTTTTAAGGACAAAGGGTTTTAAAACCTGAGTATTTAGGTAAAGGGACAAGCAGTTTTACATGTTAAAAAAGAAAGAAGGAAAAAATACTGTGTGATATGGTACTAATTTAATCCTGATATAATTCATTTCTCTTACATTGAATCCCCAATCATAATTAAGCCATATACACAGATTAAATTAACAGAAGCATTTCACATAAATGTTGGTTTCAGTCATCAACTACCTATGAATTCCTGCCCAAGGATACTTAATCAGGATTAAATTTTCTATGAATAATTGAAAAACAAAATACTCACTGGATTTGTTATAATCCATATTGGCAATGGAATCTAAGTAGTTGCCATCTTGAATCCTTAGTAATAAAGCAATATTTTTGTGTGTCTGTGATGCCCCTGTATTGAATATGATAGCTAAAAAGTACTCTATCAAGTGCCTGTTTAAAGAATTGCTAAATGGTTGTTAAAACCTGCTATTATATAAAATGAGTATTCCCATTAATGGTCACTGATTGGAAATTATTCCATTTCTGTTTGTCACGCTGTTCAGGTCTGTTCATTTTTACCTCTGGCTTATTTTTAAAGATTATTTTAATCTACTTTCAAAGGTATTACATGTTTAAGCAAGAACTGGTGCACTTGCCATAGCCGGGTGGCTCAGTTGGTTGGAGTGTCGTTCAATATTGCCAAAAAGGTTTTGGGTTTGATCCCCAGTTGATGTTTCTCTCTCTCTTTCTTAAAAAAAACAAAAACAAAAACAATAAACAATAAACATATCCTCCGGTGAGAATTAAAAAAAAAATGGTGCACTGATCTGGTAATTAAACTTTTTAGTTAAATTGTTAAAATAATGTAGTGCAACTTAAAAATATCCATGGCTTGCTCTAGCTGGTTTGGCTCAGTGGATAGAGCATCGGATTATGTACTGAAGGGTCCCGGGTTCAATTCCAGTCAAGGGCATGTACCTCGGTTATAGGCTCAATACCTGGCCCTGGTCAGGGTGCATGCAAGAGGCAATCAATTAATGTGTCTCTCTCACATCGATGTTTCTCTCTCTGTTTCTTCTACTCCCATTCACTCTCTAAAAAAATCAATGGAAAAATATCCTCCCATGGGGATTAACAACAACAACAACAAAATCCATGACTTTGTTTTTCCCTTACACCTAGTCTCATTGGAAATGAATAGTATTGTTTCATTTTAAAGGCAAAAATACATGCGTTTGTGACTGGCAAAAGGCAAAGTGGCAAAGTTCAGTCTGCTCATGAAGTCATCTCTAATAGTTCTTTCTAAATTATTTAATAATGAGATCTACAGGTTGAGACTGGAAGGTCTGGGGGATATTTTAGGTTTACATGATCTGCTGAGTGGTCATGACCATTTCTTTTACCACATCTCACTAATAACACCATTATTG
>NW_005878188.1:0-7910 GCF_000147115.1 Myotis lucifugus | reverse complement strand
ATTTTAGTAAAAATATGACTGTCCTACTCTGAATATGTAGATTTGAAAGTAAAAGAGACCAAGCAACTCCAAACCCTAAAACCATGAGCAACACCGAACAGCATTGCATTATTTCCTTATTATGTTATGGAATTGGTGTAAAAGTCCTTTTCCTTTAGGTCTGTGCATCAAGATTTGTTGCTGAAAATAGTAGGTGTACTTTCTTGTTTCTTTGTGTCTTTTGTATAAAAGCCTGTGACATTCATACTCAATGCAGCATTATACTTAGGCTGCAACACGATGATTTTACAACATTCTAAGTAGCATTATAAATTCCTTTGCACTTCACAAAGCTCTTCCCAGCTACTTAATATAAGACATTCCCATCTATCTGTCTTTCCTGACAACTTTTGAAAGAACTGATGGAACTCACTACATTTTACAATGCACAAGAATATAATGAGGGTTCCGGGTAAGATGGAGTGACTTGTGGTAGAATAATCCTCGTGTAGAGAATCCTTTAAAAAGTCCTGCTTAAATGCATCAGGAGTTGTTAATGTAATGACCACTGGAATGGTTAAAATTGTAGAGATTGTAAAGACATGGAAGCTGCACTGAAGATTGATCTCTACTTTTTCCCTGGGAAATTTGCTACTTCTGGGAATGGATAGAAAGCAGAAATTGAGGGCTCTGCCCAGGCAGAAGGTTCCTGTTAAGAGAAAGAGGAACCTACAGGACTTTTGGTGGTTTCATGGAGTGGACTGAAAAAAAACATTGGGCTTAAGGAATCTTGAAACACAGGTTACTTTCCCCCTAAGATATTTACTGAATTTTTAAGTGAATGAAGTGGGAGGGAGAAAAAAAGAAAGAAAAAAGCAAAGTTAAAAACTTCTGGAAAGTAGTCTTAAAGAAACAAAGATTAGCATTCAAGAGTTGCTAGGATAATGAGCCTGGTGATCACACTGGGTATCAGTTGGAAGCTGTACAGGACCACATCCTAAGGGGGAATAGACTTCTATAGGTAGCCTATGCCTTACTCACACTGCAGTCAGTCCAGCCTCAAAGCAGATTAGCCATTGGTTAAGTAAACGTGATCAACTCTGAATTATTTTGCCAACAAAAAAACCACGTTAAATCTGCTTTGAAGGAAGGTAACAGTCTGGAACCTCTATAATTTTTGTTGTTGTTAATCCTCACCTGAGGATATTTTTCCAATGCTCTTTTAGAGAGAGCGGAAGAGAGAGGGAAAGACAGAGAGAAACATCAGTGTGAGAGAAACACATCGATTGGTTGCCTCCTGCATGTGCCCTAATCAGAGCCTGGGTGGGGGAGGAGCCTGCAATCAAGGTATTTGCCCTTGACAGGAATCGAACCCGGGACCCATTGGTCTGCAGGCCGATGCTTTATCCACTGAGCCAAACCGGCTAGGGCTGGAACCTCTATAATTTTTAGTATAATATCTGAAATATTACTGAATAAAAAACTGTCAATAGTATACTAGTATATTCACAAGTTATCTGGAAATTGGCTATGATTAAGAAAGCAGAGGAACTGAGTAGCAATGGGTAAAACATGGATCATTTCACCACAGAAGTAAAATCTATATAAAGAATCAAATGGAAACTGGAGAATCAAACAGTACAAGATCTTAAGTTAATTACTCAGTAAATGCGTTTGACAGTAGAAGTCAGAATAATCAACTGATAGACAGCTCAATAGGACCTGTCTAATTGAAGCACAGAGATGAAATAAAAGAATGTAAAATAGATAAAGGAGGATAAGAAATTTGGAATATGTAATGTCTGGCATACAAGTAATTGGAATATTAGAAGAGAAATAGAGTTTTTTGGAGAATCAATATTCAAAGAAATAATGGCTATGAATATTCCAAATATGATGAAAGATATCAACCCACAAATTCTGTAGGCTCTGTGAATGACAAGTAGAATAATTACAAAAGAAAATAAAACGTAGGCACATGTGAGTAGAACTGATGAGAACCAAAGACAAGAAGATTTTAAAAGTAACTGGAGGTGGGACAAAAACCAGGCTGAGAAAAATAAGACTTATTGTTAAAGTAGCAACAATAATGCAGCTAACTTCTTAACAAGAACAGTAGGGGCCAGAGATAATAGAATTCCATCTTATAAGTAATGAAGGAAAGTAACTGCCAACCCGAAATTCTTTACTCAGTGAAAATGAAGGTTAAATAAGACTTTTTGGAAAGGAATAAATAAAGCTGTCTTTTATTTGCAAGTGACACGAAAATATATGTAAATATAAAAGACATTTTAGACCAACAACAACTGAAAGAATGTGTCACTGACAGACAGTATTAAAAAATAATCCTGTGTGTGCTCTTTATAAAAGGCTCATTTTAAATGTTCAGATACAGAAGTATTAAAAGTAAAAGAATGGGAAAGATACCATGCAAACAGTAAGCAAAATAAAGCTGCTGGAGTTTTCTAATAAACAGAAAAGTAGATTCTAAGGGCAAGAGGTAAAGAGGAATAATACCTAAGTATGAAGAAGATTTCACAGTCCTAAATTTGAATGCAAGAGGTACCATTTCTTTAAAATACTTAAAGCAATCAATGACAGAAAAACAACTATAAAGACAATCATAATCATAGAAAGTCACTTGAACATTGCCTTTCCTATAACTGATAGAACAGGCATCCTCAAATCTATACAGATATGGAAAATCTGAACAACATATTTAATAAATGTGACGTAATTAATTTTAGGGTACTGCACTCAACCATGGCAGAAGTCTTACTTTTCCAAGTGCATATGAATCATTATCAAAACCGACCATATACTGGTTTATAAAGTCTCATCAAATATCAAAAGCCTTAAATCATTTATATTATGTTATCAGATTATAAAGAATTAGAGATAAATAAAAACCCAAAGTATAAGTAAAAAAACACAAATTCCTTGTAAATTAATTTACTCTAAGTAATCTGTGTGTCAAAGAAGACACCTCATTGGTAATTAAAAATCTTTTGATCTGAATTTTAATGAAGTTATGACTTAGGCAGCTAAAGCAGTACATTCAGGGTAATTTATAGCCTTCAGTTCATATGAATAATTGCTTAAAAATCAGTGATACAACCTTCCATTTGAAGAAACTAGAAAAAGAATAATAAATTAAATACCAAAAAGTAGATAAAAGAAAATAATGATAAGATCTGGAATTCATTAAAGAGAAAACAAATGTATGATAGAAAAATAATCAACAAAACCGACATTGGTTCTTTACAAAGATTGGTAAAATTAATAGCAAGATTGATCAAGGAAAGAAATTACCAATATCAAAATGACTTAGGACAGGCTGTTAAATCTCTCTTCCCACAATAATAGAAAACCACTTTCCAACCTGGTCTCCCTCCATTCTCTGAACTATGAGATTAGAGAAGACATAACATTCATTTAGCCCCCTCTTGGGCATATAGAGCTCAGGGAGACTCAGTATTCTCAAAGAGAATAAAGTTGAACTCCTTTCTACCTACTCTGCTGGGCTCTGTAGGTCTGGAATTAACACACTTCACATAGAGTTCTGAGACTCCATGGCCCTTGTACAGAATTTATTTCAAGTTCTCTCAACAGGGACTTCAGTAGATTCTGAGTCCTACTAGACATCACATAGCGGCTGTCAAATTTAGAGAGGCAGATGGCTCAGCTGATGGAAGAGGACAAATATTATAGGTCATGTTTTTAGAAAACTTTCTCAGTTCCTTTGTAATAATTATAGTAGCAGCAGCAGCAGCAATAGTAGTAGTAATAATAATAATATTTAATTGGCTGTAAGTTACCATATTCTGTCTGCCACAGATCCCATTTTATGGGTGGTAAGTTAGAAGTGAGGGAAAAGAATTCTGAAGACTTGGATTAAGTAGTGGCTCTGATATTAACATTGAGATATTGGACAGATGATTTAATTCTCTGTGCCTGTTTTCTGTCCAGAAAATCAGAATAATTCTAATAATGCCCTTTTGAAGTTGATGTCCTTTAGGGACAGCTATCTAGCCCACTACTCTCTTCTCCTTCCCTCAACCTCACCTTTTAGAATTGCTTTACCAAGAAGACTACTATAGGCATTCCTACTTGTACTATTTGACCTTGTTTTCCCAGGTTCAGGGGACCTGGTGGGCTCAGGAGTAGATAGTTGACCCATGCCTGGTCAGATTCTGGGACTTTGCTCAGAATTGGGGATTTAGAGACTCTTCAGTCCCAGCAGGCTACTGGAACCCAGGGCAGGCTAACATAGATGGTAAGGATCTGTTGTGAGGCCGTCAGCTAGCTCAGCCATATGCCAAGAGACACCAGAGAGCTCATTGGCACTGAGATGAGAGCAGGTAAATCCCAGATTGAGAGAGTGATGCAGGGAGAGAAATTCCTTGGTTTCCGATGGTTTTCTAATTTCAGGTTTTAGAGTTCTTTCATAGATTTGACTGAATTTTCTCTCCTAGAGATGCAGAAGTTTGCTTCTGGGTTAATAACACATTTTGCCTATTTCTTATGTGCTTTAGTTTGGGTGAGTTTCTGTTGCAAACAACCGAAGGATTCCTAAGACTGGTCAAGTGGGTCTATATAGAAAATAAGAATAAAAAAATGTCTTGGAAAATGAACAGAACCATACAGACAGAGCTTTTTGTTGCTTTGCTGGTCAAATATATATATATATATTTAATTTAGGTGTATTCCTTGTGTGTAATTAATTTATTTATTCTTTGTATATATTTTAGCAGTTTCTAATATTTGAAACCAGGTATCTTACTCTTGTACCTAAGACATTCCAGTCAGAAGTTAGACACTTTTTAGCAACTAATTGAGATGGACTTTGGCTGCACTTTGGAGCCAGTCTACTTTTTTCTTCCCTGTATTTCTAGACTCACAGCTAAGATGGGGGGAAGAAATAAGGCAACATACTGGGGCTTTGAAATCCAGCCTCCGTCTTCTGTTTCTCGCAGATAGTTTCTGTCTGAGGACTCCGTCTCCTTTGGCAGAATGGTGTGTTTTTCCATAAAGGCAAGCATGTCGTGGGGAAATGAGTGCTTACAGCTTTGACAGTTTCTTCTAAACGTATATCCCTAGGAAAGCAAACATTGAAAAATTTCTGTTTCCTCAAAAGTTGCTACATGAGGGCCCACAGGCAATGAAAAAGCCAGAAATAATCCCTTCTTCTTGCCATCTTCTCAGTCATTCATCCTAGAGCAGCGGTTCTCAACCTGTGGGTCGCAACCCCTTTAGGGATCAAATGACCCTTTCACAGGGGTCGCCTAAGACCATCGGAAAACACATATATAATTACATATTGTTTTTGTGATTTTTTTTAATCTTTATTGTTCAGATTACATTTGTTCCTCTTTTTTTTCCCCCCCATACCTCCCCTCCTCCCAGTTCCCGCCCCACCCTCCGCCCTCACTCCCCACCCACTGTCCTCATCCATAGGTGCACGATTTTTGTCCAGTCTCTTCCCGCATCTCCCATTCCCCTTTCCCCCCACAAGAATAGTCTGTCCATTCCCTTTCTATGTCCCTGATTCATTATAATCACCAGTTCATTCTGTACATCAGATTATTTATTCACTTGATTCTTAGATTCACTTGTTGATAGATGCATGTTTGTTGTTCACTATTTGTATCTTTACCTTTTTCTTCTTCCTCTTCTTAAAGGATACCTTTCAGCATTTCGTATAATACTGGTTTAGTGGTGATGAACTCCTTTAGCTTTTCCTTATCTGTGAAGCTCTTTATCTGACCTTCAATTCTGAATGATAGCTTTGCTGGATAAAGTAATCTTGGTTGTAGGTTCTTGGCATTCATCACTTTGAATATTTCTTGCCACTCCCTTCTGGCCTGCAAAGTTTCTGTTGAGAAATCAGCTGACAGTCGTATGGGTATTCCCTTGTAGGTAGTTGAGTCTCTTTCTCTTGCTGCTTTTAAGATTCTCTCTTTGTCTTTTGCTCTTGGCATTTTAATGATGATGTGTCTTGGTGTGGTCCTCTTTGGATTCCTTTTGTTTGGGGTTCTCTGTGCTTCTTGGACCTGTAAGTCCATTTCTTTCACCAGGTGGGGGAAGTTTTCTGCCATTATTTCTTCAAATAGGTTTTCAATATCTTGCTGTCTCTCATCTTCTGGCACCCCAATAATTCTGATATTAGTGCACTTGAAGCTGTCCCAGAGGCTCCTTACACTATCTTCGTATTTTTGGATTCTTTTTTCATTTTGCTTTTCTGGTTGGGTGTTTTTTGCTTCTTCGAATTTCAAATCTTTGGCTTGATTCTTGCGCTCCTCTGGTCTGCTATTGGGTATAATATTCTTTATTGGGTATAATAGTTTCTTTATCGTAGCATCGAGGGTCTCATTAGTTTTTGTGAGGCTCTCCACAAGTTTATTGCAAGCCCTCAAAATTGCGTTTTTTAGCTCCATATCCTCCATTTCTGTCATGTTTTTTTGTCTCCGCATTTTTTATGCTTTCTTGGTGCACCCCCTTGTGGTCTTTGTGCGCAGTCTTGTTCTAGTTAAGCCTTGATTTTTTTAGTTAATACTGAGGGATTTGACCACCAGGCTGACTGGCTGTGAGAATCAGCTGTGTGGAAAACTTCTGTCCTCTGGGGAGGTGCTAATCTAGCCTTTGCCTGAGGCGATCCGGCAAATGGCTCTGCGCAGGGCTTGGGCGGGGCGGGATCAACAGGGCGGGTGGAGGGAGCAGTTATGGCTGCTCTCAGTCCCATTCCTAGAGGCTCTGCTTCTCAGAACCCCGGCAGCCGCTGCAAACCTCGGAGAGAAAGCTGCCCTCAGATTCCAACTGATGCCGGACAATCCCGCTTCTCCCGTCTGAGTCTGAGTCCCTAGAGACTCGCCCGGATCTGGAGCTCAGAGTCTGAGACTCCCTCCCGACTGAAAACAACAACCGCGCCCTCAGCCACCAGCCCGCTTTGCGCGCGCACCTCGGTACCTTTGTATTTTCCACACTGCGCCTCCTCTGAGCCTCGGTTTGCTGTTCTCTTTTCTTCTAGTTGAAGAGTCTCTCCTCAGCCAGCATTCCTGTGGTTCTGGGTGATGTCTGTTCCGTCTTTTAGTTGTATTTTTGAAGTGGTTGTTTGCGGCAGCAGCTCCGGTGTTTACCTATGCCGCCATCTTGGTTCTCCCCTCCATTGAATTTCTTAATAGTATTACTCCTTCGGGAATGCCGTGTCATAAATCAAAATTGAAAGTGGGTGCATCATCATGCTATTGAGAAATCTCAATAGTAAATGGGGTCTTTGTAATGGTACCAGATTTATTATCAAAAGATTATGACCTAATATTATCGAAGGTGAAGTATTAACAGGATCTGCAGAGGAGAGGCTGTTCTGATTACAAGAATTAATTTGTCCCCATCTGACACTGGCCTCCCATTTAAATTCATTCAATGACGGTTTCTGGTGATGCCAGCATTTGTGATGACTATTGATAAATCACAAGGACAAACTCTAGACAGAGTAGGCATATTCCTACCTGAACCTGTTTTTGCACATGGTCAGTTATATGTTGCTTTCTCTCGAGTTTGAAGTGCATGTGATGTTACAGTTAAAGTTCTAAGTACTTCATCTCAAGGGAAATTAGCCAAGCACTCTGAAAGTGTTTTCACTCTTAATGTGGTGTACAGGGAGATATTAGAATAAGTTTAATCACTTTATCAGTCATTGTTTGCATCACTGTTGTTTTATATCATGTTTTTATATCATGCCTCTGTTGTTGTTATATCCTTTTGTTACTGATTATTTATTAATAAATTTATATATTATTTTCATATACATTTTACTAATTTCCTTTCATCTCTCACACTTCTATTATAGAGAAAGGACAAATAGCAATATTAAAATATCTCCGCTAATTAATTTCCTTTTTAAAACAAATATATTTTATTGATTTTACAGA
>NW_005878187.1:0-7912 GCF_000147115.1 Myotis lucifugus | reverse complement strand
CTTCATTTTGCATGATAGCCTTGCTGGCATATAGTATTCTTGGATTCAGTCCTTTGCTTTGATCACTTTGTAGATTTCCGTCCATTCTTTTCTGGCCTGATGTGTTTCTGTTGAGAAATCATTTGATAATCTAATGGGAGATCCCTTGTATGTTACTTTCCGTCTCCCTCTTGCAGCCTGTAAGATTCTCTCTTTATCCTGAACATTTGCCATGGTAATTATGATGTGTCTTGGTGTGGGTCTTTTCGGGTTCACCTTGTTTGGGACTCTCTGGGCTTGTGTGACTTTTTTCTTCCCCACCTCAGGGAAGTTTTCTGATATTATTTCTTCGAATAGGTTTTCTAATCCATGTTCATCTTTCTGTTGTTCTGGCACCCCTATTATTCGTATGTTGTTTCGTTTCATGTTGTCCCAAAGCTCCCTTAGGCTCTCCTCCTGTCTTTTAATTTTTTTCTCCATTTGCAGTACAGTTTGAGTGTGTTTTGCTTCTTTGTCTTCTAATTCACTAATTCGGTCCTCTGCTTCTCCCAGTCTACTGTTGATACTTTCAATGGTGTTTTTTATTGCAGCTATGTCGCTCTTCATTTCTTCTTGGGACTTACTTAAGTTGCTGATTTTTTCATCTGTTTCTTCTAGCTTCTTGCATAAGTAGTTGAGTTTTTCATCTGTTTCTTCTTGCTTCTTGAACATCCGGTGCATGTACTCTAGGAACCTTATTCTGAATTCTTTTTCCGTCATGTTGCATATCTCTGTCTCACTTAGCTGCTTTTCTGGCGAGTCCTCCTTTTCTTTCCTTTGGGGGTTTCTTTGTCTACCCATGTTTGATCTCACTGACATGACTAGTTGTTGAGTCGTTCAGTGGCTGGACCCTGGGTGGCAGTGGCTGCTCCCTGGGTGGCAGTGGTTCCTCGGGCTGTGGTTGCTCCTTGGGCGGTTGTGGTAGCAGCGGCTCCTCTGTTGATAGCAGGACCTCTGGTGGGTGCTGTTCACAGCTGTGTTGGCTCTTCTGGCTGGTGGAGGGAGGCTTCACATACAGCAACCGTTCCCCAGGCAGAGCGTGTGGTGATCAGGTGGCCGCTGTTGCTTGAATCTGCTGCGTTGATTTAAAGGCACAAAATACAACACAACAAGGCACAACGTACCAGGCACTGAACACTATTGTATTTACGATATTACTAACCCCAAATAAATGTGGCCACCCGAGCTAAGAGAGTTGGGAGATAAGGGGGAAAGAAGAGAAAAAGGTAGAAGAGAAAAAAGAAAGAAAGAAAAAAAGGAGTGCAAAAATGAAATTGGAAAAAGGGAGGGGAAAAAGAGGAGGAAAAAAAAAGTAAGAGAGAAAAGAGAATGAAGTATAAAAGGGGAAGAGACTATTTATATGAGGAGAAAACTCCTATAGGTCCGCCACTAATACCAACAAATTACAGCAACAGATTCCTGGAGATGAATACAAACTACAAACAACCAATAATATCAAGCGACGCAAGGGGAAACAGAAGCACAGAAATAACCAGGGGGGGGGGAGAGGGAGGGGCAGGAAAATAAAAAGAATAAGCAGTCTAACCTCACAAACAATCCTAAAAAAAAAAAACCCAATATACTCGTCAATCAAGCAAACAACAATAAAACAATGGAGAGAGAAAAGAAGAAGAAGAAGAGAAAAAAAGAAAAAAAAATTGGATAGTGAAGGAAGATAAGGGAAAGGTGTATAAGGATTTAGAACAGGGGATTGGACGTAGGATATATAAGCAGGGTTAAATTTTGACAGGGGGTAAAAAGAGTAGGGAAAATCAAAAGCTGGAGTAGGGTAAGAGAAACAGGACAGCAAAAGGGAAAAAGTGGGGGAGATTGTTTAGCACAGAGGCAAATTGAGGTAGAGAAAAATGTTGCTAAAGGAACGATGAAAATAGAATGGAGAACATTAGTCCCAAAATAAAATAAAGATAAAATAAAATGACACTTTAAAGAGTGGTAAAATGGTAGCGGTAATAATACTAGTTAAAAATAAAAATGTAGTAGCTGAAAGGGCAAAATCAGGTGATGGAGAAAAAGAAAAAAAGAAAAAAAATGTTTTCTTAGTTAAAAGGAGAAAAAGTAATTTTAAAAAAAATAAAAATAAAAATGTGCAGTAATGCAGGTGCTTCAGATCTTCTACTCTTCTTATTGGCACACCCGGAATTCAGGAGAATGTTGAATTTTCCTCTGTTACACTGTTCCTCCGTGGTGTAAGCCACAGTCCTGATTTTAAGGCCGGCCGTAAAATCCCCTTATTGCCTTATCTGTATTTACAGAAGAGTCAGTTCGTGGCTCTGCCTCTGGGTGGCAGTGTGTCTGGATTGACCTCCGAGGCTAAAAGTTCTCTCTGTCCAGAAGCTCTCTATTGTACCTGAACCAGCTTCGCCCAGAGTTGGTTCCCCAGGCGCCACTCCCAGCTCTGTTTCCCAGGCTCCCCAAAAACAATCTTCCCCTACAAGCTCTGCTAGTGACCCCAACTGGGCAATCACATGCACTGGGCCAACAATCAAACTCACAGAAGTAAGAGGAAGTGTGCAAACAAGAGCCTGGGAAGCTGTTCGAACTCACAGGGTTCCACCCTCCAGAACTGCGTGGGGTGTCTGCGCGGAGTGTCTGCACGCGCTCAAGCCCCTGGTGACAAGTAGCCAGCTATCAGGGAAACTCTGAGGCCGCCCTTTTGCATCCAGTCCAACTATGGGCTCATTTATAGTGTTACCTTCTGGCAGCAGCTCTGCGGGAGCCCTCCCCACTTGTGGGTCACGCTGGCCTCTATGGGCATGGAATTTTGGAGGCGGTAGATTTCCCCACGTTCCTCGCTCCAACCTGAACTGCAAACCGCACCTTTGGGGTGAGTCAAACCTTTCCGTGGAGGGGTGCCTGTCTCCTCTGGGCTCTTACAGTCGCGTTGCTTGCGAGTCGTTGCCTCCGGGTTAGTAGCCGCCGGGTTAGTAGCCGATCTCTGGATGCCGGTACCAGCTACCTAAGATGGCGCGGTCTCGCCGCTGCGCTGGCGCCCAGGGGGCGGTTTCAGCCTCAATCTCTAACCATCCGCATTTTTTAGGAGTTCTCTGTCTTTCCTGGCTGCAGACTGTCTCTCAGCTGAACCTCCCCAGCTTGATCGTGCTGATTGTTACCCGTTTCAGCTGCTCGCCCCTATCTGCTCCGGGATAAAACACCAACACGTCCGTCTAAGCCTCCGCCATTTTCGCACTCTGATTTTCTTGAACTAGTAGATTCTGTGTGGTAAGCTGTTGCCTCTGCATTTCAGATACTATGCCGTCATGGTGACTATGTTTTTCACGGTCAGCTTGGTGAACAACTATGCCCTGAACCTCAACATCGCCATGCCCCTGCACATGATATTTAGATCTGCGAGTACTGCTGCTCAGATCAGTGAGCAGAGGCTGACTGTCGTCTGAGAAGGCCGAAAGAGAGCAATGTGAAAGTGGATGGTTACTTTTATGTATCTCAGGTCTTATGGGTGATTGATAAAAGGAAAGTTAACATTTTCCTGAGAAGCAGATTTTAACTTTTAATTTCCTTCATCTGGTTGATTTTATATCCAAACTTCCTATGAATGTTCTTTAACATTTCTCATCACTTTTTGTTTCTTTCTTACATAAAATTACATTTATTTCTAGTAAATGAAACAGACCCTTCTTTCATTTCGTCTCTCTCTCTCTCTCTCTCTCTCTCTCTCTCTCTCTCTCTGTGTGTGTGTGTGTGTGTGTGTGTGTGTGTTGTTAATCCTCACCTGAGGATATTTTTTCATTGATTTTTAGAGAGAGTTGAACAGAGGGAGAGAGAGAAACATCGATGTGAGAGAGACACATGGGTTGTTTGCCTCCCTGTATGTGCCCCGACCATGGCCGGGGATTGAACCTGCAATCCAGATATGTGCCCTTGACCAGGAATCAAACCCACAATCCTTCAGTGCTCAGGCCCACACTCTAACCATTGAGAAACACATGCCAGGGCCAGACCCTTTTCCTTCCTGATTTTTTTTTAAATCAGAGACTTGAGATAATTAAATAAAGAAAAATTCTTGGAGGCATGCTTCTTCCAAAGCAGTAGAGGTTTTTTTCTTTGCCTCATGTATGGTGAGAGAACTGTGTTCAGTATATAGATAAGAACAGTTTTCCCTGGAGGGCAGAAAAGACTTCAAGGGAAGTATAGTTAGGGTTGCAGAAGAATACAAAATGGGTGAGGATTAGAATTGTAACATTTTGGTATGGTCTGAGTTTTTTGTGAGATCAAATGTGTTATTTCTAAAGGCACTTCCCAGAGCTAATTATAATGACTAAGATGACCCTCACAGCATTGAGCACATAGTAGACTTTCTATGAGCACTTGATGAAGGACAGACACCTTTCCAGAGAAGAGAGAGATCTCCACATAACTTCTTTCCTCAAAACGCAGCAGGGAGGAGAAACGTAGTAAAAGCACTTATAAATTAGATGGAAAAGTTGACAAAAATAAGCCTGTAATAAGCTTCAGCTATGAGTAGTTATTGAGAACTGATCATTGTTATTTTCATTGTCATCTTTAAAAGGCGTAATTATTTTGCAAGATAGATTTTTATGGCTTATATTTTTTGTCATCATAAGAACACCTGGACCTTACTAATTATTCATCCTAATCTCCTCCTGCCCAGATGTTTTTCCCTCTTGGCAATGTTCATTTTTATCTTGAAGTATGTTGTCTTTTCCTAGTGCACTAAAAATTCCTCTTGTCTCCTTTTACAGGGTTCTCTAATTGCCAACATGATTCTAGGGATTATCATTTTGAAGAAAAGGTAAACAATATGCTTTTATAATTTATGTTTAGGAAGCACATTCTTGGCCCCACCTATAGGCTAGGCATGTAGATTACTTTTCTCCTGCTAGAGGGGGCATGCTCCTGGCCTTCTTTGTTTGAGTTCTCTCTGTGACAATGATGTGCGTTCCTGGAGCAGCTGACCAGGTAGGGGGTCCCACCTGTGCAGCAGTGTTCTCTCTGTAGAATTAGCTCTTAGCATCATTGAGTCCTTAGATCCATCCTAACCTATGAAGCCAATCGATTGAGAATTTCAGTTCCCTTGTGGTCACCAGTAGCCACATTGACTATTCACATTTAACATTTAAATTACTTAAAATTAAACATTTAGTTTCCAATTCTCAGTGGTAAGAGTTTAATTGCCCAGTAGCCACATGTGGCTGTTGGTGACCGTATTGGAGAGCCCAGGATGGAGCATTTCCAGGCTCATAGTTGTGTGGGACAGTGCTGTCAGAGAAGGTTTTCATTAGTGCAACACAATGAACGAAGGACTAATCGTGCACTTAGTACAAAGAAAATTCCAAATAAAGCCCAAGTGGCCAAGAAGATAGAATGAAAAGTGTCAGAACTGTTCTATTGGACTGTCACCAATGGAATGTCACGTCTGGTCTTCCCCTCCCCCCAATGAAACAATCTGTTGGTCCACAAACTTTTAGAAACTATGTTAAGCAACACCAAGGAAGGGTGTGTGTAGCAACCAGTGGGCACCCTGATCCTTGCACATGAAGACTTACATGGGCTCTGCTGGTGATTTATACTCTCAGGCACCATCTACTGAAAACATCCTGTGGAAATTGGTACCTGTGCCTTCCTAATGTGTTCTTGTTCTTATTTCTGCAGATACAGTATATTCAAATATGCTTCCATTGCCCTGGTTTCTGTGGGGATATTTATTTGCACTTCCATGTCAGCAAAGCAGGTGGTAGGAATCGGTTCACAAATCATTTATATTCACTGCTTGCCATGGGGCCCAGGCACCAGGTACTTACTAATAATACAAAAAGGGGAGAGAAAAAGGTAGCAAACATTTCCCTTGTGTCCAGGCCCATTGCTTGTGGTTCTGGTCTCTGTACCTAGTGTTTTTTCTTATTCCCTAGACTTCCCAGTCCAGCTTGAGTGAGAATGAAGGATTCCAGGCATTTTACATGGTGGTTACGAGGCAAGTATGCTAATTACAATAATGATAATTGCCTCTGCAGTTCTGTTTGCTGAGTTTTCTCCTAAGGGACATGTTTCTTGGCAAGAAGTGTTAGCTAAACAAATGATGCCACGGGAGAGAGGCACCTGGGATCATAAGTCTGAACTGCAGTGTTCAAGAAGTGACAGAAAGGAAACGTCGAGGTCATGGTGGTGTGTTCTGTGACATGGAGCCATGTTTCTCTGTTGCCACTGATCTAGGAAGAAAAGCACCTGCCTGCCTGCCCAGCACCCTGTGGGTGCTTGGCTGTCATCCATCTCTTTATGACCTGTCTGCTGAGTACAGGCTTCTTCAGAAGGGCACGTTGTAGCAGTGGCTCTAAGTCTCCAAGGGACCCATTGCTAAATCTTAGATTTATTTTCTTCAGAAGTTAGCTGTTCCACATGGCAGTGTTCCCAGACCTGACTGGTCAGCAGAATCTCCTGGGAATTGTATCTCTTTGTGGAAGTAATGAGACAATTCCTGTAGTGCTTGGCCCTCCCGTTGTGATAAAAAGAGGTGATGCTCCTGCCAAGTGCTTTCTGTGCTGGCAATAACAGATTGAGACTGACCAGGCGAAAGAGAAATAGCAGGGAAGGAACTGGATTCTTGCTTCTTGGCTTTGAAACTTTACACCCCCCCGTTTAGATTGCTATTCCTTAACACAGAAAGATATTCATGAGCTATTGGAAGAACACTATCTATTAGGAGAAATTTGCAAAGGACTTGAACATACCACTTACGGAGGAAAATAGTAATGTCCTGTAATTTTTATGTTCAGCCTAGAACTAGTCTAATAAAGAAATGCAACTTTAATACAAAATGCAGTATCTTTTTATTTTTGATCTATTATATTTGCAAGATAATAAATGATTATTCTCTTTGCTGCTGAGGGTGCAATAGGACAACCATGTTCACATCAACTGTTTATAGTATAAATTGACATGCCTTTCTCGAAAAAAGTATATGTATTGAGTTTTTTAAAATGTCTACAACTTTTGACTCAGTAATTCCACTTGTGAGAGTATACTAAGGAAATAATATTTTTAAAAGATTTACATACATGGATGTACATTGATTTTAATGAAGAAATAATTGGAAGTAATCTAACCATTCTAATATTGTAAGACACTTAAGTACATCCACATGAGAAGAGTAATGTGTGGCTATTAAATCATACTTTTGAAAAAATTTTAATGAATGACCTGAAGAAAAATCCAGAAAAAGATCATGAAAAAAGCAAGACATCAAACTGTGTACTCATTATGATCCTGGCTTAGAGAGATGTAGAAAACTATTAAGGACTGGATGGTAATATTATGGTTGATTTTTATTTCTCTTTAAAGTTTTGTGCATATTCTACAGTTAGTTTGTAATATTTGTAGTACATTTAAATAATCAATCAATGTTCTTTAACAAAATATCTGGAGAGTAGCGAATGCAGGTGTCTTGTAACCCGGCCTTTGTTTTGTAGGTATTGGGGCACTGACATTTGCGCTCCTGATGTCCGCGAGGATGGGCATCTTCCAAGAGACTCTATACAAACAGTTTGGGAAACATTCCAAGGAGGCTTTGTTTTATAATGTAAGCAATTTCTTGAACCTGGGGAGGATGAAAATTACTGCGTTATTATGTTGTTGTAATGTGTGATTTCGAATGTAACATGCCATCCTGCTGGTAACATGCCATCCTGCTAATGGAGTTGAAGGATCAGTTGATCACCCGGTGAAGGGCTTTGGGCCCACAGACTGCAGTGCCTTTCGTAGGCTGCTGCTGTGCATCTGAGCCACAGCCCTCCACACAGGTGGTCACGGCCAGTCTACGTGAACATGTCTGCTAACCAGGAGCCACCGGGCAGACCAGGAACCTGCACCCCCGTGTTCCTGCAGATGCACCCAGGTTCAG
>NW_005878186.1:0-7912 GCF_000147115.1 Myotis lucifugus | reverse complement strand
AGACTTTATTTTCTACCGCCATCCTGAGAAATTCAGGACATTGGATTAGTCACACCTGATTCTATTTACACGTGTACCCCTAGTGCTCTAGGTGAAGAGGATGCCTGGCTGATTGTCTAGTTCCAGAAAGTAAAACTCTCAAACAAAGAGGGAAGACAAGACTCCCCTCAATCTCTGGGGAAAGTGATGGAGACAGTTGGGGTGCATGTTATACTCTGAGCCATGCCTCAGAACATGACCTTCGGTGGTACCACTTAAATATCTTCTACCCTGTCCAGAGGATTCAGTCCCAGAAATCAAGAAAGAAATCTGAAGAGTGAATGGAGCTGGCAACTTCTTTTGATGCTATGGTCTGAATGTTTGTGTCTCCTCAAAGTTTACATGTTGGAATCTTAACACCTAGTGTGATGGTCTTAGAAGGTGGGACCTCTGGGAGGTGAATAGGTCACAAGGGTGAAGCCCTCATGAGTGGGATTAGTGCCTTAACAGAGACCCCACAGAACTCCCTAGCCTAGCCCCTTCCACCAAGTGAGGATACAAGAAGTCTGCAACCTGGAAAAGGGCCCTCACCAGACATGCTGGCAGACTTTCAGCCTCCAGACTGTGAGAATTAAATTTCTGCTGTTTGTAAGTTATCCACTCTGCAGTAGTTAGTTACAGCAGCCTGGACAGACTGACATTTGATAACCTAATAATAGCTTTAAAAAAATAACTTTTTTCCCATTTTGATGGCAAAAAGAACAGAGAAATGACTTGGAATAGTAGGAGATGGTAAGAGACACAAGGAGAAGCAGAGACGTTGGTCATAGAGCAGAAAGAATTGATAGGAGTGGAGATCACATTTACTCCCTAAAGGCAGGGGGTCTTAAGTGAGCCCTCCTGCCCCAACAATAGAGGAGGGAGAACAGGACCAGAAGCAAAACAGGAGCAACTGCTTCACAGAAGACATCCAGGCCGTTGGAAAAGGGAGGTGGCTCTGGGTGGTGACTCAAATTTCTAATGTGGATGACAGATTCAGAGTTCAGGGGTGAGGTCCCCATAACTGGTACTCAAGAACACCCAAGACACGGTTAACCCTCAGTAAGGATGCAAATACCTGAGTTGTGTCTACGTGGTGACTGGGGAGTAAAGTGTGTATTATAAAATGAATGTGTTTTGTGAATCTTTTGTAAGAGTTCAGGGGTGGGGAACCTTTTTTCTGCCAAGGGCCATTTGGATATTTATAACATCATTCTCAGGCCATACAAAATTATCAACTTAAAAATTAGCCTGCTTTTTTTGGTCAAACATTTAACTCACCCCTAATTCCTTGGCAGGGCCAGACCAAATGAGTTTGCAGGCCTAGTCAAGCTGGCGTGGCTCAGTGGTTGAGTGTCGACCTATGAACCAGGAGGTCATGGTTCAATTCCCAGTCAGGGCACATGCCCAGGTTGCAGGCTCCATCCCCAGTAGGGGGCGTGCAGGAGGCAGCCAATCAATGATTATCTCCCATCATTGATGTTTCTATTTCTCTCTCTCCCTTCCTCTTTGATATCAATAAAAATATTTTTAAAAAATGATTTTGCAGGCCTTATATGGCCCCAGGGATGGATGTTCCCAACCCTTGTAATAGTTCTTAAAATTTGCGCACACACACACACACACACACACACACCCCAACTGCACACATGTGACCTGTGTAGAACTGAACTAGGCAACCAGTGAGATTTGTTGACCATCAGGTCACTCCAGAAAATGAGGAAGAAAGGACTAACTAAATATGATCTGAGAGTAATTATTTTCTAACTTACTATAATAATGCAACACATACAGAAACACATATACATTTGATCAAAGGCTAGAAATGAAAATGCAAAGTATATTCTACTTTGAGCTCAACAAGGAAGAAAATGTAAATCAGACTAACAATATTCGTGGAGAAAATGCCCTTGGAGATGGAAATAATAGGCTTCCAACTTTCTCTTTTATGTGTAATTTTTCTGGGTTAAGATAAAACAAATGTAATACAAATATCTGCCTATAGGTAGAGTGGTCACATAATTTATTGCCCAAATCAAGGCACACACCAGAGCAATGGGCATGAACTGGGACAGTCCTAGGCAAACCATGGGTCTGTCCTGTACGGAGAGGTGTTAAAAAACACAAATCGATGGTTTTCTGCCTGCATAAGAAGTACTATAAGAAGTACACAAATTGAAATGCTCAATAAGGACTGTCAGTAGGTGAACTCACAATAAACACATTTATACACATAGCACTGATTTCAAATGACTACATAGTATTCTACAAAATTCAAGTACATTTCAATATTACAAAACATGTGATAGATTTTGATCATTATGTATTTTATCAATCAATGGCTCCTAAAAATGCCATTGGCCTCATGTGCCTGGCTGAGAAAACTTTTAACTTGTGTGTGTGTGTGTGTGTTTTGTTAATCCTCACCCAAGGATATTTTTTCCATTGATTTTTAGAGAGAGTGGAAGAGAGAGGGAAAGAACAGAGAGAAATATCGATGTGAGAGAAACACATCGATTGGTTGCCTCCTGCACATGCCCTTGACAAGAATCGAAACTGGGACTCTTTGATCCACAGGCCAACATTCTATCCACTGAGCCAAACTGGCTAGGGCAAAACTTTTAACTTTTAAAAGTGTTGTCATTCATTTTTGGGGTCACTATTCTCCAAAACATTTACCGAACTGTTCAGTGAATGTCGGCTATTGTTTCAACAATAAACAAACACCCAACTAATTGAGCACCTACTATGTAGTATTAAGCCTGAAGACCTGAAAGTGGTTTCTATCCTTGAGAAGCTCAGAGCCCAGGTAGGGAGATAGATAACTAATGAACTACAGCCTCTTGTGTTAAGTGTTGTAATACAAATACAACTGAGTCTTATGAATGTCTTACCTAAACAGCTAAATCACAACATACCATGGTAAAGGCCATACCAAGGTATAAATAAAGTGTTCTGACATCAGAGATGGTGGAATGATCACCCAGGTAAGGAAAGGCAAGAGGGCAAAGAGGAGGACACCAGATGAGGGAGAATAAAAGTACATTATGAGAAAAGATGACAGTGGAATAGCACAAAGAAATGCATGTAGAAATAATATCCAACTTAAACCCAAATTACAAAAATCATACTTCTCGCACAAATACAGAACTGCACCTGGCCAAAAGTTTCTTACCCTCTCAAAGCTGCCAGTTTTCTTATCTATACAATGGGAATTCTGTGGGAATGTAATCATAGAGAGTCATGGTGAGAATTAAAAGAGAGAATGCTCGTAAAATACGTATCCTAGTGTTCCGGCGCATAGGAAGTGCTTCATAAACAATAGTTAAAAATAAATAGATTGATATGTTACCAGATTACTCTTATTCTCAAACCAAAACAAATATTGACATTAACTGATGTGCCAATAAGATGTTTTTCAGAATTTTGAAGTCCAGTCCAGGCCTTCCCAGGCTCATGTGAGCACATTGTGTGTGTGTGTGTGTGTGTGTGCGTGCGTGCGTGTGTGTGTGTGTGTGTGTGCGTGTGTGTTTCTGCTTCAACATTTTGTAACTTGTTTTTATCAAATAAAAGTCCCCAAACATGTGAGGGATTAGCTATAAATGCTAGTTTTTGGATGTGCTAACTTTGAACTAGTAGAAGGAGGTTTCTTATCTGTCTAAATGGTTTTTAATGTTCTTTGATTACATCTAGACGCAAAAAATAATATTTTCCAGTCCAAGATTTTTTTCTGTATTTTTCTTTTTCTGCTATTACTAATCATATTATATAAAAAGTTGGGAGGTTCAGAGAGTGAGACTGGCCATTGAAATTTTATGTACCCATTTTTCATATATTACTGCTTAGATTACATGAAATTGGTACTTTCGTCTCCATTGCCAGGATTTGGATATAGACCCAGAGTTCCTTTAAAAATACCAACGTTTTGAACTTTTAGTTAGTGCTTATGTATAGAATTTACTGCGAGGAAGTGTCAGTAAATGAATCTGCTTTATGGGCTATTAAATGGTCAAGATTTAGATTATACATATTGCTTGAAGGATATAATTTTATTAAAATAAAAAGTGTTGGTTCCAGGAATACAAGCCATGTTCTGAATCATTACACTCTACTCAGTTCCCAACATTGATGCACTAGTGTGGAATGCAACAATTTAAGACAAAATAGGAGAATTCACAGAATCCTAAACAGAAGGTCATACCAGCCCGTTCATTCTCCAATGTGTACAGGTGCATGCCACAAAAGTTTGATAAGCATTGCTAAAATCAATGTTTTGAATTCAACAAACTCTACATTAAACTCAGTAAACACTTACTAGGGTCCTACTCCATTCAAAGCACTATAACTTGGATTCTGGGTTTTAAACATTTATATAAGTCAGGTCCCTGCTTTCAAGCAATTATGCTGATGTGGTAACCTAAAAGCTGTTGGCCCTTCTTTTCTTTTTATTTATGAAAACATACTTATCCACAATTATAACCACTTTTAGATAAATAATCCCCCCAAAGAGTTCTTCTCTTCCTTAAGTATCAAATTTTTGCAATATATTTCAAACTGAAATAACTTATAAAAATGTAAAGGGGCAGTGCCCTCGGAGGTCCCGGATCTGTCTGTTGCTTCAACAGTGTTTGGACAGAACAGACCCAGGGACGCCCCTTCTTCCAGCCTTGGGCCACTCTCCTGCATCTTATCCAGTCACCACCTTCAGAACCACCTCTGGGACCAGCCAACACACCAGGTTTTTTCCTACCTTAGCTCCTTATTGCCGGACAGCCATGAGCTCCCAAATTCCTCAGAATTATTCCACCGAGGTGGAGGCTGCGGTCACCCGCCTGGCCAGCCTGCATTGCGGGCCTCCCACACCTCCTCTCGGGGCTTCTATTTTGACCTGCTCTCGAGGGCGTGGGCCACTTCTGCAGAGAAGAAGCCTGAGGGCGCTGAGCGTCTCTTAAGTTGCAAAACAAGTGCAGTGGCCACATTCTCTTCCAGGACATGCTGAAGCCTTTCCAGGATGAGTGGGCAAAACTGAGGACGCCATGGAAGCCGCCCTGGCCTTGGAGAGGAACCTGGACCAGGCCCCTTTGGAGCTGCAGGCCCTGGGTTCTACCCGCACAGACCCTCAGCTCTGTGACATCCTGGAGAACCACTTCCGGGGTGAGGAGGTGAAACTCATCAAGAAGCTGGGCTGACTCACATCCACAGGCTGCTGGGCCCTGAGGCGGGGCTGAGCCTTCGAAAGGCTCACCCTCAAGCAGGACGAGGAGCCTTTGGGGCCCAGAGGCCTTTGAGGGGCCCCTCTGCATCCCCCTGGTGTCTGGCCTTTACCTGAGCCTCTTCCCGAAACTACTAGCCATTCTTTTAACCACCCTGAAGCCCTCTCCCATGCATTGGACCAAATGAAACAAAGCTTTTTGCAGGAAAATAATATAGAGGAAAAAAGACAACAGGAAGGCCAAAGAGAAGGACCGGATTATGCAGGGGGACTATCAGGAGATGCATAGAAATGGGAAATGTTTAGAGTTATGAAAATACTGGAATTAATTATGATCCTTAGATGGGGTTTAGTGCAGCAGGTAAAACGCTGTCAAACATCAGCTTGGCCTGAGCGATTGCTGATAAGGTTTTGTCTCTCCTTCTTATAACCTTGGGTAGGGGCTGGAGGAACTATATTTCTATAAAGCTTTCAAATTTTGTCTCCTACCGAAATAGACACCAACACTCCTCTTTAAATAGAATGCATTCTTTTCTGTTACATTCATGACCAGACTAGAGTGCACTCTTTGGTTGCCAACGCCGGGGACATATATAAACTTGTTATTGGAGCATTCTAGGAAACGCACAACCACAAGTCTGGGAGGGAGTTGCAGAGTAGACGCTGCTTTCATACAACTGTTATTTACTGACACCCACCAAGGCCAAAATTGAAGTTTACACTTCAGTGAGTCATTGGTTCCATATCTTTGGAAGCATGGTGCATGAAGAATTCTTTGCAAACTGCTGACTGCTTCCTTAGCTTCTGAACATCTGTGTTGCTCTGTTCCCATGACCGTTTTTATTACTTTTGGGGCCAGCTGGAGAGGAATTCAAACCAAAAGGCAATTCATTGTGCTCAGTTTTCGCCACATTCATTCCACTGGTGAGGGAATGAGTGCCAGATAGGCCGTCACGTGGCCTCACAATTACTGGGCCTCAGTAAGAGAATGTGTATTTGTCATTCTTTAGACACATGTGAGGATAAAAGGAGAGATCTTGCTTATTTCACCTTGTCTGCAATACATTTTTGGATCATTTTCTTTGCCTTTTTAATATTAATATTTGCCCAAGACAACAATGAAACAACATAACTCCCCCCCCCAAAAAAAATACTCAAACTCAGTTTTGAAGCCCAATCCAGACCTTCCCAGGCTCATGGAAGCAGTGTGTGGAGTGTGTGTGTGTGTGTGTGTGTGTGTGTGTGTGTATTTCTCTGCTTTAATATTTCACAGCTTGCCTACATCTTAAAAAGTTCAAAAAACATGTGTGAGGATGGCTTTTAAAAGCGGCTTGTTTTTACATATGTTACATTGCTGTGACAGTACTCTGAACATATCAAATGCCTTCCATCTTTCCCACTGAAGGAATTTTGACCCCTTCCTGCACGCCTGCAGCTCTCCGCTGTCAACAGGATTTCCATCTGTAGCAGCAAAAGGCAGAGGCTAGACCCGGTCAAGGATCTTGGCTTATGCGACTAAGCACATTCTCAGAACGGATCACAGATAGACGCACATATAGATGATGACTCACAGGATAAACGTTTCATCAAAAATAAGTACTTTCAAGTAGTGTATCAACGGGTATTGTTAGAAGTCATTTAACCTTGAAAAACAGAAAATGGGGGCCAAATATTTTTTTAAATGCCCAAATGCAACCCCAAAACACAAGAAATTCTATCAAATTAATTTAAAATGGACACCAGAATATTGACTTTTTATAGAGTCTTTAGAGACCAAGATCTACTCTGCACCCTGTCTTCGCTTTCATGGGCACCTTCATCCATGTCGCATAAAGTCACAGTTTAGATTCCACAAAAAACAAAGTGTTGAATGGCACCAGTGAACTACTACTTGCTGTACCAGTATCAGGTGGCTGAGAATGTGTGGGGAAGAGGAGGCATGGTGATTCACAGCAACTGTTGCGCAGTAAGCTAAAGGAAGCTAAAAGAAGCTAAAAAAAAAAGGTGCTGTAAATACAATGAAGCACAAGGTCTCCATTTAGCCATGTTCTAAAGGAATGTTACAAATAGAACATGACCCAGCAATGGACTGCTGGCCAACAAAGCCCACAAGACGACCACCTTGGCATGCAGCCCTCAGGATGGGTCAGAACTACATGCAGGTGAGAAACAATTGGCCACGGCAATTATATGATGAAGAAGGGGGTTTCCCCACCCAGCTGGTGTGGCTCAGTAGTTGAGCGTCAACCTATGAACCAGGAGATCATGGTTCGAATCCAGGTCAGGGCATATGCCCCAGTTGGGCTTGATCCCCAGTGCGGGGCGTGCAGGAGGCAGCTGATCAATGATTCTCTCTCATCATTGATGTTCCTATCTCTCTCTCTTTCTCCCCCTTCCTCTCTGAAATCAATAAATATATATTTAATTTTTTTTAAAAAAGAAAGGGGTATCTTTCCTAGTTGCTTCTTTGCTACACATAGTTTTATAGAAGCTACTTCAATATACCAAGCTGGCTGAAAATCAACATAATTCTTCTCTCACTTTTCACACTCCCTTTTGATAAAAATCTAAGAACAAGGGGTGCAGTAGCAGACTTTCCAAACAAGAGCAGCGGTCAGGCCAGATACCCAGCCACGGGCAGGGCCAGCCAGCTGTTCAAGGTCGGCACCTATTCCGAGTGAC
>NW_005878185.1:0-7912 GCF_000147115.1 Myotis lucifugus | reverse complement strand
CCACACCCTCCAACAGCCACACACCCTCCAACAGCCACACGCCCTTCAACAGCCCCACACTCTCCAGACAGCCCCACACCCTCCAGACAGCCACACACCCTCCAGGCAGCTCCACACCTTCCAACAGCCCCACACCCTCCAACAGCCACACGCCCTCCAACAGCCACACACCCTCCAGGCAGCCACACACCCTCCAGACAGCGCCACACCCTCCAGACAGCCACACACCCTCCAGACAGCCCCACACTCTCCAGACAGCCCCACACCCTCCAACAGCCCCACACCCTCCAACAGCTACACGCCCTCCAACAGCCACACACCCTCCAACAGCCACACACCATCCAACAGCCACACACCCTCCAACAGCCACACACCATCCAACAGCCACACACCATCCAACCGCCACACCCCCTCGGAGAAACTGCCCCAGGGGCTGATGTCTCCAAGAAGAAGCACCGCAGGCGCTGTGCTGCCTCCCACTCTCCAGGCCTCCAGGCCTGGCAGCTGCTCCAAGGAACTTCCTGTTACATGGCAGACCCTGCAGCAGATTGGAAACCGTTCCACCCTAGAGTTACGTTTGACCAGCTGCCATGTCAAGGGATGGGCCGCTTTAGCTTTTCATCTAAATGTCCTTGCTTGAAAGAAAGAGTTTTACCTGCCATTTGGTGTTAGCTAGCAAATATGTCTACGTTTCTCACCGGGGGGGTTGTTTGGTAAGATGACTTCTGCTGAACGGTTAGGCCTGCTTTTGAGATGCCAGTTGGATTCAGAAGTTTCCAAATAAATGTGAGAAGGTGCCTTTCCAAAAGACAAGCGTCATCATCCCTTTGAGAAAAGAATTACAGAGCCTGGATCCTTGTCACTGGGATGCGTTTCGAATGGAAAATCACTGAAGTCTGGAATTTTGTCCCGGTGTAACCAAAGCTGTATGGTGCACACCGTTTCCGGGTCAGCCCTTTGAGACTGGCCCGTGGACACAGCCAGGCCCCTCTCCGACTGCTCCTCCTCCGTCCCTTTTGTGTCTGCCTATTGGAGAAATGCCCCGTGGTAAAGCTGCAGGTCAGAGGACAGAGTCATCCCGGGAGAAGTAGATGTCGCCTCATGCTAGACCCTGGGTTTCCCAAGAGAGCAATGGCTTCATGTGAGTACACTTTAAAAATAATCCCAACGTGTTACATATGCATCAGAATGCACATTGATATTCATACCTTGTCAAAGTTAGTGTAAGTTCACAGACTTTTTTTGCTTTAAAACAGGGCACTCTATGTTTGTAGGACAAGTAGGAGAAGGAGGTGGACAAGGAGAAGGACATTTAAAAGAAGAGAGTGACTGAGTTCCATCGCGGATCTTTCTCCCCCTCAGGACAGACTTTGCGACGGCCATGCCTTGCTCACCAGCCTGGGCCGTGGCCCGAGGTTGCAGAGTCTCTGGGTCACCCTGAGTCAGATCTTGTGTCTTCAGTGTTGATTATGACATGTAGAAGCCAATCGTTTTTCTGAGAAGTGTGGTCTGAGATTAATTTCTATCTAAGTAAAGGAAGACAAGACTTCATCGTGTGGAAAGTGCTGCTTTCTCTGTGTCAACCCTGATTGCAGGAGTTCACGGCCACAGGTCCGCGTCCGTCTGTGTGACACGAACTTCCCCAGCAGGAGGAGTCAGCGCTGGGGGTGCTCAGCTAAGATTCTGGCTTCTGATGGCCAGAGTCCCGGATCTTGGGGCCACTGACGGGATTCGGATGTGGTGGCCCCTGGAGAGCCTTGTGGCCTTTGGCTATCCCACAACTGAGGATATTAGAATAAGCGTGGCATGCATGGAAAATGTCTTCCTCTCCACTCGTCTCTTATTCCATCCCCCCCCTCCTCCTGCCGCCTGCATTATGAGAAAAACACCTGCTTTCAGTGAAAATGCTGTGTGTTTCAGAAAGATATTTAGTAAAATGTGAAGGTCCCCGCCCCCCCTCCCCCCTGCCTATTCTACTCTTGAACACAGGACCTGATTCCACGTACTGCTCATGTGTGGGAGATATTCTCCCAGCTCAGTCTTTGTGTTCTGACTTTGTTGTGACATGAAATTTTTGTTTGTTTATAGTGAAACACACCGTTCTTTTCCTTTGAGCTTCTAGGTTGGTATTGTATCAGGCCAGTCTTCCATACTTTGATTATAAAGTAACTAGAGGCCCAATGCATGAAATTCATGAACAGGGTGGGGTGGGGAGTTCCTCAGCCCGGCCTGCACCCTCTCGCAATCTGGGACCGCTGGCTCTTAACGGATCACCTGCCTGCCTGCCTGATCGCCCCTAAGCACTCGCCTGCCTGCCTGATCACCCCTAACCGCCTCTGCCTCAGCCCCACCACGGCGGCTTTGTCCAGAATGACGTCCGGAAGGTCATCAGGCTGTCAGGTCTAATTAGCATATTATGCTTTTATTATTATAGATGTGCCCATGTTTCTTATGTTATTATTTTTTGAATTTGTATCTTTACTTCAGCCAGAGTTTTATTTGATTGTTTTTCTTTTCTTCTTTTTAGCTTTGGAAGCCTGAGGAAGGGGCTTGGCTTATTATCTTTTCTTCAATTGGTGACCAGCCAGTGTTGAGCTCCTTTATTTTATTTTTTAAGTATCATAACGTTCTCTCCAAGTTCAGTCGAAGGGAACAAAGCTGGTTATAGATGCTGCGTCAAGCCTTCTGCTTTTGATCTACAGCAGAAGTTTGCAGCATCTCATTGGTATTGATGAACACCTCCGGGGAAGTGGCCAAAAGAGCAGGAATTTATAGCTTCTCCAACCTGCTTTTCCTCGGAAGGGGACGCTCTTCTGATTTATGTAAAAGGGCAAGAGAACGGCGCAGGAGGCTTTGATGGAGACCTGCTGACAACGGGTGTTTATAAAGCCATAATGAAGCATAGTGACCTCCATCTTGTGTAAAACTGCTGTTTAATTCTCTGCTATTGTTAGATAGTCCTAGTCCTGTAAACTCTGTCACTGTAAACTCTGTCACTTCAAGACAGTCTCTTATTCCATAAAATGACTTTGTTTTTAGTTCAAATAATAGAAAAAGATAAACTTAACTGTCTGACCTTGCAAGCTAGCCATCCAATGTAATAGACTAAAATAGACCAATACTGATAATAATTCCCATATTCTTATGCCAAGTATAAACTCATTATGTATTCAAGGTTACAACTGTCTGTAACAATAACCTACACAGAGCCCTTTGTAATATCTGCAAACAAAGAGGCTCGAAAAGTATAAATACGGGAGACTTCCTGTATGTGGTGCTCAGAGATTTGGAAGAGACACCTCCTTCTGAGCCGCACCCAATAAATGACTCCTAATTAATTGGCTCATTAAGGTGTCTTATCTCTCGTTTGCTGATTTACGATACAACAATAAAATGACAGATTCTTGGTTGTAGGAACGTCTTTTTGTCCAGTTGGCAGACAGATTCCAGCATATAGTTTCAGAATTCAATAATTTCAAGCCAACTGTAATATTGAAGCTACACGAGGAATATGCGTTTCATAAACACTTTCACCCCCTCCCCTGAGTCCAAGGCTCCACCGCAGCCCGGTGGTGAGGGCCGAGCAGCCCGGCCTGGCGCAGCACCATCTGGGCCTGCAAACTCTGGGGAAGAATCGACAAGTGCAGCCACTGCAAACTATTTCGTGCCCTTTCCTGTCCCCCTTCTGCCCCTTTGCACCCCTGCCTGAGACTTCTGATGGAAATGACATGGCTAAGAGGATGGTCTCAGGGACCAGGGCAGCTGATCTGATGAATCTAGTCACAGAGGAATAAGCAGCTCAAAAATAAACCACTGCCCACTGCCACCAACAGATTCCGTCCAAATTCAGGCCTAGTAGCTGGAAACTCCCAGTGGCACAAAGCTGCTAGAGTCCTGGCGACAAGCATGGCCTCAAGTCCGACATCTGGGTCCCATTGGGCTGGGCTGCTGGGCAGCGGGTGCCTGCCTCGCGCTGTTGTTCAGTCTCCGAGGCGCTCAGTTCCCGTGTCTGTAGACACAGGGCACATTAGTACAGGTCAAGGGTCTTTGTCCTGCAGGAAGGACACAGTCTTTCAGAATCCATAACTTCAAGCTTCAAAACCATAAGGTAGTGCTCAGAAATTAAAGGTGCTGAATGTTCCCAGGGAGGCAGCTAAAGGGTCTGGAGCCTGCGATGCCCCAGCTCTGTGCGAGGTGGGCAGAAACACTGAGTCCCGTCAGAGGTCGTGCGGCTGAGCGAGAGGATCACGTGCCCCTCCGACTGTGGGCAGGACCACGGAGGCCTGTCCAGCTCTCCGGTTAGACTTTTGGGACCTTCGGGTCTCAGGTCTCAGGAATTAGGAGGGCGAGTGTGCAGCACAGCACAGTTGACAAGATTAGAGGCTTTAGACAAATTCAGAGGTGAGGACGCCACATCTCCCTCCAGCTTTCCTTCTGGTGGCTTCAGGGGCTCTCCTCACCTGTGCTCACCGCTGTCCCTCCCTCTGCAGTGGATGCCAGCGCCTGAGATTTGCTTAGTCCAGCGGGACCTCTTAGAGTTTAATGGGACCTCTCACAGTCCAGCGGGACCTCTCACAGTCCAGGGGGACCTCTTAGAGTTCAGTGTGGCCTCTTACAGTCCAGGGTGACCTCTTACAGTCCTGAGTGGCCTCTTAGAGTCCACATAAAATCTGTGGTCTCAGTGACTAGGCATTAGCCATAAAATAACCACACTTGGCTGTAAAATTTATCAGCTTATGATCATGCAAGAAACCTCTGGTTCTAAAAAAAACCATGATTTTGCAGGATTTGAAGGCATTCACATGGTTTTCTTAGAGTGGGAGAAAACCATCATGCTGCATCTATAATTTTCTGCAATTTTACCACTTAACCTAGATATATTTGCCTGTGGGTTCTATAGTTAAACATCTATGAAATCAAGGGCCTTTTCTGGGTAGTAATGTGGGGTAATGGAGAGGTCATTCGTATGCTGTAAGTAACTGTGCTACGTTTTCACTTCATGAAACACACATGATGCGAAGGGGAGTTTAAGACATGACTTGCGTGGCAGGTGGAAACCAGTGTGTGCCCTGTCACCACAGGCCTCTAACCGAAGCCCTTCCTGCAGGCTTCTCCCAAGCCCAGCGGCTCCTCGGAGCATCTGCAGTTACTGAATCTGGGCTTGAGCTTAGTGTTAGTGGAATGAGCAAGTCCCCACCGACAGTCACATGGCTGTTCCCAAACTGCAGATGCTCCGGTCAGACGACCTTCCCGTGACCTGGGCGCCGTTCCCCTTCCCTGTGAGCTGACTCTGGTGGCAGGTACGGAGCGTCATGGTGAGCAGGTGTCCCACCAGCCCGGCTGGGCTGTGACCACGTCCCCGAGAGGACCCGCATGTGGAGTGAGGACAAGCCATAGACACAGTAAAGACGCCAGGGCCGGAGCCAGGGCCCATCTCTAAGTCCCACTTCCAGAAAGCCTCTCCTTTTAACTTGTAGAGCAAGTGTTTATTAGTCGGCCCAGCCCTCAGCCCTCGGAGGGAGCAGGCGAGTTACTCTGTGGGGACATGGACCCGGGAGATGGGACAGGGCTCCCGGCTGCCAGGACTGGCGACCTCGCCAGGGAGACAGGCAGGCCCACCCAAACCGCAGCGCCAGGGGCCTGGAGGAAGCAAGACTCCTGCTCGTCCACAGGAAGGAGGGTGCTTGTCAGGGCAAGTGGCATGGCCGCCTGGGAGCACCTTGGCGGGTGGAGGTGTCCAGGGGGACAGGAGAGCCCCTGGAGCCCCTGAAGGCGCTGAGCTGCTGATTCCCTGACTTGAGGGCATGTGCACTTGCTGATTCACGTGGAGGTACTTCCCGCTTCTGAGCAGAGTGCTGCTGGGCTGGGAGGAGGGGGTGCGGGGGTGCACAAAGCAGGCTTTGTGCCTTTATGGAGCAGAGGCGAGCCATCAGCATGCTGCTGCAGGTGTAGCCGGCGCACGGAGGTGCAGGCTGAGGAGCAGGTGGACATAAAGACGAGGAGGAGAGCTAGCTCAGCCCTGAGAGGGGATGGAGGCCGAGAAGGAGAGGACAGGAGAGGCTGGGAGAGCTCCAGGCAGGCAGCCGCTGGAAGGGCCAGGGACTCTGTGAGACAGGGGTGAGGAGGGGGAGGCAGGAGGCGTGGGGGCCAGGCCGGGAGAAGCGTGGTGGGAAGTCGCGGGGAATCACGGCGAAGCAGCACATGGCTCGGTTGCTCCGGACGCCCGTGCACACTACACGCAGAGCTGAAGAGCAGAATGAGGGAGCTAAGTTTTCCTAAAGTGCGATCAGCGCTCCTTCCTTGAGAGGGAGGCAAAGCCAGGGACAGTGAGGCTCAGATGCCAGGGGCGGTTGGGCTGCCAGCGAGTGGCCGGGCGTGGTGGCCATGGGGGTGGGAATGGTGTTTACAGAAGTTTGTGGAGTCAAGACCTGTTCCCCAGGACCGGCTGGGGCCTGGGGACCGGCTGTGGGCAGGTGGGGACTGAGCCAGGGGCGGGGCCTCTGTGACCTGCAGCTGGGCCGGCACCATCCCTCACTTCACGTGGCATCACCTGCCCACGCGCTGCTCACCCCGCACCTGGAGGCGCAGGCTCCACGCACACTGCCACCTCTCCCTCATGGACCCCAGATAAGAAGTTTCTGAAGGAATGAGTTTAGGTTAAATTTGGCAATATTTGGTTTTCTGAGAAGATAATATTAGAGGGGGAAAACCCAGTAGAGTGAGCAGATTCAAGCAATAAGGGTTTAAGGAACTATTTAAGACCAAACCAGTACATTAATCTGTATATTAACCCATAAACTGGATAAAATTACTTGAGTTTGTCATTTTCAGCCATTGAATATGCCAAAGAAAGCCACTTATTTTTAGATGTATTTCAGGGTGTTAGAATCAAGTAATACTTTACTAAAATCGTTTAACCTCGAATCTAAGGATGTTATATGAGTTGTCTGCAGCCCCACAAGCTTGCAGTTTTGCTCACGTCAGTTTTTCACGGGGAATTTGGGGGAGGGAGGGGCAGGGCGGGCTGAGTCATGCTCCTGCCTGGTGAGGGCTGGCTCCGCGGGTCCTTCACACTCTCTCCCGTGGGTCGCGGGGGTCTGTGGGGAGGTTTCGGGAATGGAGAGGAGCGGCCTGGGTCCTTCCGGCCCCTGGGCCTAGGCCTCAGACACGCAGAGAGCTGGAGCCTGAGTGTCCCTCTCATGGGGAGTCCCGGCTCCGGGAAGAGGCTGGTGCCCCGCAGGAGCGCAGCCTGCGGGGTGATGTGAACAGGATGCAGGGAACTAGCAGGCTCCGTTTCGGGAATTTGTGAAGATCCAGGCGGAGACAGGTGTTGGTTTTCCACGCTAACGAATATTTGACAAGACAGCGGGCGCCTGGGCCGGGCCGGCCGACCGCCCACCTGCCCGCGAGGACCGCTGCGCCCAGCTGTTCCGGGGGTGACACCACGTCTCCTTGTCGCCCTTTGTCCCTGGAGCTGGGAGGATGCAGCTGCGCAGGGCTCTGGCGCCGCCCCCTCTGCACCGTCTTACAACAGGCCCCCTCCTCCGAGGAGACTGACGGGGTCTCCAGGCCTTGCCTCCCAAGAGCAAGACTAAAAATAGGGCCGATCCGCTCTGCGTGAGAGCGGGAAACCCCGTGGGAAAGAGGGACACGAAGCTGCTTCCAGGCAGGGCCGGGCTGCTCTGCTCGGTGCCATTTTTCTTCTGGTCCATCTCCCCGGCTGGGCGCTTCCCGCGCTCCCTGCCGCTGCGGACGCCAGGCGGCGCCCCGGTGCTCAGCCCAGGGCTGCAGGTCCAGTGCCGGGGCCACAGAGATGCGCGGGGAGCCGGTCCTCCAGGGCAGGGCCCCTGACGCACAGGTGACCAGGCGCGTCGCGGTGCACACGCAGGCCCTCGGCCCGAGCAGTTTGACT
>NW_005878184.1:0-7913 GCF_000147115.1 Myotis lucifugus | reverse complement strand
GCTACATTGCCAAATTCATGTATTAAGTCTAGTAGCTTTTTGATGGAGTCTCTAGGGTTTTGTATGTATAATATCATGTCATCTGCAAATAAGGACAGTTTTACTTCCTCTTTTCCAATTTGGATGCCTTTTATTTCTTCTTCTTGCCTAATTGCAATGGCTAATACTTCCAGTACTATGTTGAACAGGAGTGGTGAGAGTGGGCATCCCTGTCTTGTTCCTGTTCTTAGGGGAAATGGTGTTAGTTTTTGTCCATTGAGTATGATGTTGGCTGTGGGCCTGTCATATATGGCTTTTATTATGTTGAGGTATGATCCTTCTATTCCCACCTTTCTGAGAGTTTTTATCAAAAATGGGTGTTGGATTTTGTCGAATGCTTTTTCTGCATCAATTGATATGACCATGTGGTTTTTTTCTTTCAATTTGTTTATGTGATGTATCACATTTATTGATTTACGGATGTTGTACCATCCTTGCATCTCTGGGATAAATCCTACTTGGTCATGGTGTATGATCCTTCTGATGTACTGCTGGATCTGATTTGCTAAGATTTTGTTGAGGATTTTGGCATCTATGTTCATGAGGGATATTGGCCTGTAATTCTCTTTCATTGTGTTGTCTTTATCTGGTTTTGGTATGAGGTGATGCTGGCTACATAGAATGAGCTTGGAAGTGTTCCTTCCTCTTGGAATTTTTGTTATAGTCTGAGGATGATAGGTTTTAGTTCTTCCTTGAATGTTTGGTAAAACTCCCCTTTGAAGCCCTCTGGCCCTGGGCTTTTGTTTGCTGGAAGCTTTATGATGACTGCTTCAATTTCTTCCATAGTTATTGGCCTGTTGAGATTTTTAGATTCTTCCTGATTGAGTTTTGGAAGGTTGTATTTTTCTAGGAATATGTCCATTTCCTCCAGGTTGTCTAGTTTGTTGGAGTAGAGTTGTTCATCATATTTTTTAGCAATCATTTGTATTTCTGTAGGGTCTGTTGTTATTTTGCCTCTATCATTTCTGATTTTGTTTATTTGAGTCCTCTCTTTTTGCTTCTTGGTGATCCTGGCTTGAGGTTCATCAATCTTGTTTATCCTTTCAAAGAACCAGCTCTTGTTTTCATTGATCTTATTGTTTTTTTGGTCTCTATGTCCTTTATTTATGCTCTAATCTTTATTATCTCCTTTCTTCTGCTCACTCTGGGCTTTTCTTGTTGCTCTCTTTCTACTTCTTTGAGATGTAGTGTTAGATAATTTAATACCATTTTTTCTTGTTTTTTGAGGTATGCCAGTAGAGCTATAAATTTCCCTCTCAGGACTGCTTTCATTATGTCCCATAGGTTCTGGATTGTTGTGTTTTCATTGTCATTAGTTTCCAGGATGTTTTTAATTTCTTCTTTGATCTCATTGGTAACCCAATCAATATTTAATAACATGCTATTCAGCTTCCAAGTGCTTGAGGGATTTAGGTTGTTTTTATTGTAGTTTATTTCTAATATTATGCCCTTGTGGTCTGAGAAGATGCTTGGTATGTTTCAATCTTCTTGAATTTGGGGAGTCTTTGCTTGTGACCTAATATGTGGTCTATTTTTGAACATGTCCCATGTGCACTTGAGAAGAATGTATATTCCATGGCTTCGGGGTGAAATGTTCTGAAGATGTCAATGAAGTCCATCTGATCTAGTGAGTCATTTAGGACTGCTATTTCTTTGCTGAATTTTTGTCTAGAGGATTTATCCAGTGATGTCAGTGGTATATTAAAGTCCCTTACTATGATTGTATTGCTGTCCATCTCTCCCTTGATATCTTCCAGGAGTTTTGTTTATGTATTTGGGTGCTCTTGCTTGGGTGCATATATGTTTATCAGGGTTATATCCTCTTGTTGTATTGCTCCCTTTAGTATTATGAAGTGGCCTTCCTTATCTCTTGTTATGGCCTTCACTTTGAGGTCTACTTTGACCTATGTAAGTATTGCTACCCCAGCTTTTTTTTCATTTCCATTTGCCGGAAAGATATTTTTCCATCCCTTTACATTCAGTCTATGTGTGTCCCTTCTTCTGATGTGGGTCTGTTGTAGACAGCAAATATATGGGTCATGTTTATATCCATTCAGCCACTTGATGTCTTTTGATTGGACCATTTATTCCATTTACGTTTAATGTTATTATTGAAAGATACTTGTTTGTAGCCATTTCTATTTTTTGTGCCTGTTTTCTTTCTTAGCTTTTTATTTCTTCTTTTTATACCAGTCCCTTTAGCATTTCTTGCATTGCTGGCTTGGTGGTGTTAAACTCCCTTAGCCTTTTTATTTTCTGTGAAGCTTCTTATTTCCCCGTCAATTTTAAGTGATAGCCTTGCTGGATAGAGTATTCTTGGATTCAGTGCCTTGCTTTGCATCACTTTGTAAATTTCCGCCCATTCTTTTCTGGCCTGATGTGTTTCAGTTGAGAAATCATTTGATAATGTAATGGGAGATGCCTTGTATGTAACTTTCCATCTCTCTCTTGCAGCCTTTAAGATTCTCTCTTTGTCCTGAACATTTGCCAATAGTAATTATGATGTGTCTTGGTGTGGGTCTTTTCAGGTTCATCTTGTTTGGGACTCTCTGTGCTTGTGTGACTTTTTTCTTCCCTACCTCAGGAGAGTTTTCTGACTTTATTTCCTCAATTAGGTTTTCTAAGCCTTGTTCCTCTTCCTGTTGTTCTGTTACCCCTATTATTAATATGTTGCTTTGTTTCATGTAGTCCCATAGCTCTCTTAGGCTCTCCTCCTGTCATTTAATTTTTTTCTCCAATTGCAGTTTAGTTTGAGTGTGTTTTGCTTCCCTGTCTTCTAATTCGCTAATTCGGTCCTCTGCTTCTTCTAGTCTACTGTTGAAACTTTCCATGGTGTTTTTTATTGCAGCTATATCACTATTCATTTCTTCTTTATTCTTACATAAGTTATTGATCTTTCATCCATTTCTTTTGATTCTTACATAAGTTGTTGATTTTTCATCCATTTCTTCTTGATTCTTACATAAGTTGTTGATTTTTTTCATCTGTTTCTTCTTAATTCTTGCATAAGTTGTTGATTTTTTCCTCCATCCGGTTCATGCACTCTAGGACCCTTATTCTGAATTCTTTTTCTGACATGTTGCATGACCCTGTTTTACTTAGCTTCTTTGCTGATGAGTCCTACTTTTCTTTCCTTTTGGGGTTTCTTTGTCTACCCATGTTTGATCTCACCGACAGATCTAGATGTTGAGTTGTTCAGGGGCTGGTCCTTGGGTGGCGGTGGTTCCTTGGACTGCAGTTGCTCCTCGGGTGGTTGTGGTAGCAGCTGCTCCTCAGGTGGTAGCAGCTCCTCTGGTGGGTGCTGTTCACAGCAATGGTGGCTCCTCTGGCTGGTTGGGGGAGGCTTCTCACAAAGCTGCTGTTCCTCAGACAGAGGGTGTGCTGAGCACATGGCTGCTGTTCCTTGGATGGGGGCGGGCTACCCATGCAGCTGCTGCTACTTGAACTGGGGCGGACTGCTCTCGTGACTGCTGTTCCTTGGATGGGGGCTGGCTGCACGCTGCTGTTGTTCCTCGGATGAGGTGGGCTGCTTGTGGGGCTACTGCCCCTTGGACATGGGCAGGTTGATTGCAAGGCTGCTGCTCCTCAGATGGGGGTGGGCTGTGTGTGCGGCTGCTGCTCTTGGAACAGGAGTGAGCTGCACGCATGGCTGCTTCTCCTCGGATGGGGATGGGCCACAAACCCAGCTGCTGCTTGCCAGACAGGTGCAGGCTGTGTGTGGCTCTGCTCCACTGACTAGTGATGGCTGCGCAGGGATGCCGTTCCTCAGACGTGGCATCTGCTCATGTGGCTGCTGCTCCTTGGACTGGGGTGGGTTGCTGCTGCTCCTCGAATGGGGACAGGCTGCTCACAGAACTGCTGCTCCTCGGATGGTGGTGGGCTGCTCACACAGCTGCTGCTCCTCGGATTGGGCAGGCTGCTCATGCGGCTGCTGCTGCTTGAACGAGGGAAAGATGCTTACACAGCTGCTGTTCCTTGGACTGGTGCAGGGTGCGGGCTGTGCCCAGCTGCTGCTCCTTGGATGGGGGCGGGCTGCACAGGGCTGCTGCTCCTCAGAAGTAGGCAGACTGCTCATGTGTCTGCTTTTCCTTGAACGGGTCAGGCTGCTCGCGTGGTTGCTGCTCTTCAGATTGGGCTGCGGGCCACTCACACAGCTGCTGCTCCTTGGACAGGGGCAGGCCACATGAGGCTGCTGCTCTTAGGCCTGGGGCAGGCTGCTCGCGGGGCTGATGCTCCTTGGACAGGAGCGTGCTGCTCACATGTCTGCTGCTCACGTGGTTACAGTGCTCTGGACTAAATCTTTGGGCTGGTCAGAGGGGAGCATGCTTCAGACCTCACAGGAACCTGTGCCTGGGGTGGCTGGAGACGCAGTGACCATGGGACCACAGCCAAGGGAGCAGGTCCCTGGCATGGGTGGCGGTAGAGTCCCAGGTGTTACCTTCTCCCGCTCCTCAGCACCAGTGAGTGTCTGTGAGCTCCTCTCTTACCGGCACTGCATGGCCTGGTCATCACTTCAGGTTGCCCCCTTGGGCTCAGTCTTCTGTAATGATGGCACCCAGGTCTCAAATCCCCGGTGCCAACAGTCCTTTGGATGTCCTTTCCTCAGTCAGCGGCTGTGTCTGTCCGAAGGGACGCGGCTGGGTGCCACACGGTTTCCCTCTGACCCTCTGGGCTCAGAGATCTGGCAAACTTTCCTGCCCTGATCCCTGGTTTTACCTGTCCTGGGGAACTCTGCCCTTCCCAGCTGCAAACTGTGTCACCAGCTGAGTTTCCTTCCCCAATTTGGGGTGGATATTATTTGTTTCAGCTACCCATTCCATTTGCTCCAGGACAAGCCTTGGGACACATCTGCCTATTCTGCAGCCATCTTGCCTCCCAAGAACCAATTTCTTAAGTCTCCGGCCCAGGTTCTTGTAGAGCCCGAGGAGGTTAAGGGTTTTTTTTTAAATGTCTGTTATTATTTATTTATTACTCAGATAATCTCCTTTTTGACTGGACTTAAGGGTAGAAGCTCTGAGAGAGGACGGCCTACACATGCTTCTCAGAAAAGGTACAGGTTTGCATCCATCATCTGCTCAATGAGTTTCTGATGCTTCTGGCTGTACAGAAGGTGGTCAGCTCCATCCTGAAGCAGCCACTGCCTTCCAATAGCCAGGGAACAGGAAGAGGTCAAGGTGTGAATTTGGACTCTTCTGGCAAATGCAAGGCGTGATCCTCTATTGGCTCCTGAGGGAGATAATCGCATTTTTCCATAAGTCATTGGAGAAAATTGGGGAAATTTTAATTTGGATTGGATATTGAAAATATTAGGGAAAATTATCGTTACTGAAGTATAAAAAGTTCTGAAGTTATTTAGAAATAATCGACTGTTCAAAAAGGCATAACGACTGAAGTATTTAGGATTTAAATTGTATGGCTGGTCAAACTATATTAAAAAGATCATGTCTCAAGCTCTGGGCCCTTCTTTCTATTCTTGCAGATGTTAAAACATAGCAGTTTTTGCAGGTACCGCTGTAAACAGGATAAGCTTGACAGGAACTCAACCTGCAAAGAAGAAATCAACCTGTAGTTAACCAAATAGTACATATAAGAAGCAACTAACTCTCTTCAACATAGAGTTTTGGAGACGTGTGTCTCCTTTATTGGGTGCAAATAAATAAAAACTACCTAACAACAACCACGTCTAGTTCTTCAATAGAGCCCCCCAACAGGTGACCGTCTTGATTTCGGTAAAAATCATAATACATTTTAACATAAAAGGTCACAGATGGAGAAAAAGTAGTCACTACATATGTTTATTCAACAAACATTTATTGCAAACTTGCTGCTGTGTAATAGACACCATTCTAGATACCTGGATAGCAACGTCAAACTAAATTCCCACCCAGCAGGCTTGGCTCAGTGGTTGAGCATCGACCTAGGAATCAGGAGGTCAGTGTTGAATTCCTCATGGAGTTTTGATTACTTGTTGTGGATACCTATTAGGGTCCCTCCAAAAAATAAGAGCTCACAGATATCACATTAAAACATGCCGTTTTAATTCCTAATGTTCAAAAGAAGATGATTAGTAATTTACATTATACATGCCCCAAAATTCATTGCAGGGCTGAGAGCAAAGAAATCCATGTACTTGCAAAGATGTTAAGTCCTAAAGTAAAGGCCGCTTCAACTATTTTTTTTTACCCTCACCTGAGGATATTTTGTCCCATTGATTTGGAATAAAGGGGCCCTAAATGGTTTGGCTCAGTGGATAGAGCGTCGGCCTGCGGAATCAAGGGTCGCAGGTTTGATTCTGGTCAAGGGTATGTACCTTGGTTTCGGCACATCCCCAGTAGGGGGTGTACAGGAGGCAGTTGATCGATGTTTCTAACTTTCTATCCCTCTCCCTTCCTCTCTGTTAAAAATCAATAAAATATATATATTTTTAAAGAGAGTGGGAGGGAAGAAGGGAGGGACGGAGGGAGGGAGGGAGGGGCAGAGAGGGAGAGAGTGAAACACCAAAGTGAGAGAGACACATTGATTGTTTTCATCCCCCTGACTCCCACACCCTGGAGTCTGACCCCTGGCCTAGAATCTAAGGTCCAACCCACAACCCAAGAGCATGCCCTGACTGGGTGTTGAATCCGTGACCTTCCCCTGCGGGACAACACTCTAACCCATGGAGCCACACCTCTGGGTTCAACTGTTTGTTTCATGAGTCAGTCCATGCAAAGGGTGAAATGTAAGGACAAGTCGGGAGATGCATGTGATGGTGTCCACCGGACACTTCAAAGGCTCTGACCGCTGTGTTGGCTTCAAAGGACACGGAAGGCCTGGGAGATGCTTCCCTGTGTCCCCTCCGTTGCCCCACAAGGACAGGGACTCCCTCCCAAGAAGGCTCCTGGGGAAAGACTCACTGTTTGCTCACTCACAAGGCAGCGTATTGGGGTGCAATCCCTGCTAGCTGCGGGCTCTGCTCTGGATGTGGGGGTGCGGCCCCAGTCAGGTCAGGGCTTGGGTCCACTCCTCAGGAACCTTCTCCCCTGGCCGGGGAGGCGGGCGGCCAGGGCAGCCATGGACGGAGGCCCTGAGTCCGGGCAGCACAGAGAAGCTGGGAAGGCCGGAGAAGGGGCCACATGCCCGCAGGATCTGGGGGCTCCCGCACTGGCTGTGACAGGCTCGGGCCTCCTGGACCCTGGGGAAGGCGCCTAAGCGGCCGCAGAGCCCGAGGCAGGCAGGGCAGGTCTGGCGCGGGGACCTGGTCTGGAACAGGCTCCTCGTGCACCTGGAGGCCCAGGTGCTGGAGAGTCAGGAAGGGCGTGGCCAGTGCTGAGGCCCCGCCCCCTTACCCTTTGACCTCTCCTCCCACGCTGGACTGGCATGTGCACAGTCTCCGTTGACGTTTCCATGGAGACATCAGAGCTCCTGGACCATGTTGGCTCAGTGCGTGCGAGAGCCCCAGCGGAGGAGGAAGCGAAGGAGCAGCGCTCCTGGTCTCCACTCTGACCTCGGCTCGCTTGGCGCACAACTTGCTCTCGATGGGCAATTTGCTTTCCAGGTTTCTTCCTTTAATCCGCCGCCGCCGCCACCGGGCCTTGCCTGGTGCCCACGGTCCGGTGGCTTTCGGGGTTCGCAGGGGGGATGCCCCGCCTGGCCGCACCCACCCAGCGGCTCCTGTACGTGCCCTGGGCCCTGGTCACCGGGTCCTCCCCCGGGGTCCTGCAGCTGCCCTGGGCCCTGTACTGGGCTGTATATCGGGGCACGCTGTGCTGTCTGTTCCTGGAACAGACAGATAGGAAGGTACTGACATCAGGTCAGGCCTTGAGATATGGTCTCATGGTCCCTCCTCAATATACTGTGCTCTCTGTTCCCGGAAAACATAGATAGGAAGGTGA
>NW_005878183.1:0-7915 GCF_000147115.1 Myotis lucifugus | reverse complement strand
CTGCACCAGTCTTCATTACCACCAGCAGTGAAGGAGGGTTCTTTTTTCCCCTCATCCTATCCAGCACTTGTCATTTGTTGATGATAGCCATTCTGACAGGTGCTAGATGGTACCTCGTTGTTTTGATTTGCATCTCTTGGATGATTAGTGACTTTGAGCATGTTTCCATATGTCTCTCAGCCTTCTGTATGTCCTCTTTCAAAAAGTGTCTACTTAGGTCCTTTGCCCATTTTTTTGATTGGATTGGTTATCTTTCCTTTTGTTAAGTTGTATGAGTTCTCTTTAAATTTTGGAGATTAAACCCTTATCTGAAATAGCATTGGCAAATATGTTCTCCCATGCAGTGGGCTTTCTTATTGTTTTGTTGATGATTTCTTTTGCTGTGCAGAAGCTTTTTATTTTGATGTATTCCTATTTGTTTATTTTCTCCTTAGTCTCCATTGCCCTAGGAGCTGTGTCGGTAAAGATATTGCTACGACATATGTCTGATATTTTGCTGCCTATAAAGTCTTGTAGGATTTTTATGGTTTTCCATCTTACATTTAAGTCCTTTATCCATTTTGAGTTTGTTTTTTGTATGGTGTAAGTTGGTGATCTAGTTTCATTTTTTTTGCATGTATCTGACCAAATTTCGCAGTACCATTTATTAAAGAGACTGTCTTGACTCCATTGTATGCTCTTGCCTCCTTTGTCAAATATTAATTGAGTATAATGCTTCAGTCGATTTCTGGGTTCTCTGTTCTGTTCCATTGGTCTATATGTCTGTTCTTGTGCCAGTACCAGGCAGTTTTGGGAACCGTGGCTTGGTAATATAGCTTGATATCTGGTATTGTGATCCCTCCAACGTTGTTATTCTTTCTCAGGTTTGCTGTGGCTATTTGGGGTCTTTTTTTATTCCAGATGAAGTTTTGGAGGGGTTGTTCTAGATCTTTGAAATAGGCTGTTGGTATTTTAATGGGGATTGTATTGAATCTATGGTATGCTTTGGGTAGTATGAACATTTAAATAATGTTGATTCTACCAATCTATGAACATGGTATATTTTTCCATTTGTTTATGGCTTCCTCTATCACTTTTTTCAGAGTACAGGTCTTTTACCTCCTTAGTTGTTTATTCCTAGTTATCTTAATTTTTTTGGTGCAATGGTAAAAGGGATTGTTTTTTTCGTTTCTCTTTCTGTGAGTTCATTATTGGTATATAAAAAGACCATAGATTTATGGGTGTTAATTTTGTATCCTGCTACATTGCCAAATTCATTTATTAGATCTAATAGTTTTTTGATGGAGTCTTTGGGGTTTTCTATGTACAGTATCATGTCATTTGCTAATAAGGACAGTTTTACTTCTTCTTTTCCAATTTGGATGCCTTATATTTCTTCTTCTTGTCTGATCACTATGGCTAGCCCTTCCAGTACTATATCGAACAGGAGTGGTGAAAGTGGGCATCCCTGTCTTTTTCCCATTCTCAGGGGAAATGGGTTCAGTTTTTTCCCATTGAGTATGATGTTGGCTGTAGGTTTGTCATATAAGGCTTTTATTATGTTGAGGTATCATCCCTGTATTCCCATTTTGCTGAGAGTTTTTTTTTTTTATCAAGAAAGGGTGTTAGATTTTGTCAAATGGTTTTTCTCCATCCATTGATATGATTATGTGATTTTTGTCTCTCAATTTGTTTATGTGATATATCACATTTATTGATTTGCAGATATTGTACCATCCTTGCATCCACGGAATAAATCCCATTTGGTCATGGTGTATGATCTTTCTAATATAATGCCGAATCCGATTTGCTAGAATTTTGTTGAGGATTTTAGCATCTATGTTCATCAAGGATATGCCCTGTAGTTCTCTTTTTTTGTGGTGTCTTTATCTGTGTTTTGGGAATAGGGTAATGCTGGCTTCATAGAAAGAGCTTGGAAGTGTGCCTTCCTCTTGAATTTTTTGAAATAGTCTGAGGAGGATAGGTTTTAGCTCTTCTTTGAATGCTTGGTAGAACTCCCCTGTAAAGCAGTCCAGACCAGGGCTTTTGTTTGCTGGAAGCTTTTTGTCCACTGCTTCAATTTCTTCAGTGGTTATAGGCCTATTCAGGTTTTTTTATTCTTTCTGATTGAGTTTTGAGAGCTTGTATTTTCTAAAAATATGTCCATTTCGTCTAGGTTGTCCATTTTGTTGGAATAGATTTGTTCATAGTACTTTTTTCATAATCCTTTGTATTTCTGTGGGATTGGTTGTTACTTCATCCGTTTCATTTTTTATTTTGTTTATTTGCGTCCTCTCTTTTTGCTTCTTGGTGAGCCTGGCAAGAGGTTCATCAATCTTGTTTATCCTTTCAAAGAACCAGCTCTTGGTTTTGTTAATCTTTTCTATTGTTTATTTTGTGTGTTTTGTTTTGTTTTGTTTCTATTTCATTTATTTCTGCTCTGATGTTTATTATTTCTTTCCTTCTGCTCACACTGGGATTTTCTTGTTGCTCTCTTTCTAATTCTTCAAGTTGCAGAGTTAGATGTTTTATTACCATTTTTTTTTTGTTTTAGGTAAGCCTGTAATGCTATGAACTTCCCTCCCAGTATTGCTTTCAGGGTGTCCCAAAGATTTTGGATTGTTGTGTTTTCATTGTCATTTGTTTCCAGGATGTTTTTTATTTCTTGTTTGATGTCTCTGGTAAACCAATTATTGTTTAATAGTATGCTATTCAGCCTCCAAGTGTTTGAATTTTTGTGATTTTTTTTATTGTAGTTGATTTCTAATTTTATGCCACTGTAATCTGAGAAGATGCTTGATATGATTTAAATCCTCTTGAATTTGGAGAGACTTTGCCTGTGTCCCAGTGTGTGGTCTATTTTTGAAAATGTCCCATGTGCACTTGAGAAGCATGTATATTCTGTAGTTTTTGGGGTGGAATGTTCTAAAGGTGTTGATTAAGTCCATCTGATCCAGTGAGTCATTTAGGATTGATGTTTATTTGCTAATTTTTTGTCTAGAGGATTTATCCAGTGATATTAATGGGGCATTAAAGTCTCTTACTATGATTGTGTTGCTGTCAATATCTCCCCTGATACCTTCCAGAAGTTTTTTTTAATGTATTTGGATGCTCCTGCATTAGGTGCATAAATGTTTACCAGAGTTATATCCTCTTGTTGTATCAATCCCTTTGGAATTATGAAGTGGACTTTCTTGTCTCTTGTTATGGTCTCCACTTTGAGGTCTATTTTGTCAGATGTAAGTATTGCTACCCCAGCTTTTTTCCCATTTCCATTTGCCTGATAGATATTTTTCCATCCCTTCACTTTCAGTCTGTGTGAGTCCCTTGTTCTGAGGTGGGTCTCCTGTAGACAGCATATAGATGGATCATGTTTTCTTATCCATTTAGTCACTCGATTTCTTTTGATTGGAGCACTTAATCCATTTACATTTAATGTTATTATTGATAGGTATTTGTTGGTAGCCCTTTCTGGACTTTATGTTTGTGTTCTTTCCTCCCTTTCTATTTCTTCTTTTTACAGCATTCCCTTTAGCATTTCTTGCATTGCTGGCTTGGTAGGGATAAACTCCTTTTTTTTTTTTTTTTTTGTCTACGAAGCTCCTGATTTCCCTTTCAATTTTGATTGATAATCTTGCTGGATAGAGTATTCTTGGATTCAGTTCTTTGCTTTGCATCACTTTGCATTAATTCCTTCCATTACCTTCCAGCTTGATGTGTTTCTGTTGAGAAATCATTTGATAATCTGATGGGGGATCCTTTGTAGGTAACGCTCTTGTCTCTCTCTTGCAGACTTTAAGATTCTATCTTTGTTGTTAACATTTGCCATTGTAATTATGACATGTCTTGGTGTGGGTCTTTTGGGATTCATCTTGCTTGTGACTCTCTGTACTTGTGTAAATTTTTTCTTCCCCATATCAGGGAAGTTTTCTGTCATTATTTCTTCAAATAGATTTTCTAATCCTTGCTGCTCTTCTTGTCCTTCTGGCAGCCCTATTATATGTATGTGTTGTTTTGTCCCAATGCTTCCTTAGGCTCTCCTCCTGCTTTTTAATTTTTTTCTCCAGTTGCTGTTCAGATTGGGCTTGTTTCTCTACCTTACCTTCTAACTCACTAATTCGGTCCTCTGCTTCTTCTAGTCTACTGTTGAAACCTTCCATGGTGTTTTTGATTGTAGCTATATCACTTTTGATTTCTTCTTGATTTTTGCATAGGTTGTTGATTTTTCATCCATCCAGTGTATGAACAGTACAACCATTACTGTGAATTCTTTTTCTGTCATGCTGCATGCCTCTGTTTCACTTATTTTCTTTCTTGGTCATTCCTCTTTTTCTTTCTCTGGGGATTGTTTCATTTTCCCCCTATCTAACTGTCACCAGAAAGTTCAAAAGCCAAGTTGCCGGGGCCTGGGCTATGTGCAATGGGAGTTTTGCGCCACTCGTGTGTCACTGAACAGTTCGGACACCAAGACATGTGGCTGCTGTGGGTGGGTGGGAGCCACACTCACCCAGTATCAGAGTCACCAGCACTCATTGTGGCCTCGTGCATGCACCTAGAATCAGGGACTCCACCTGCGCCATGCTGAAAAAGAGATCCCGCTGGTGTGTGCTGAAAATTAGAGTCCCCCACTGCATTCCAGGAGTCAGAGACCCATGTGCCTGCACCGAGCATCGAGTATCAGAGTCTCTGTTGCTTGGTGAGGCCTCATGCCAACAATTAGGGTCCCTGCGTGTGCATGTGCTAAGAATTGGAGTCACTGGCACTTAGTGTGTGTGCACTGGGAATTAGGGATCCCAGGCATGCACGATAAGAAGCAGAGTCAAGTCACTGGTGCTCAGTGCTGCCTCTCGTGTGGAGAATCAGGGTCTCCAGTCTCTTTTGGGAACCAGGTTGCACAGCCAACCTGTGTTGGCAGGAGGTTCATTCCTGTGCTGCAGAAAACAGACTTCCTTGTGCACATGCCCAGAATCAAAGTCAGGTGCACTGCCGTCCTGTGTGGGTATGAGGTCTAGTTGTGTGAGTGTGCGCTGCAGGAAACAGCCTCCCAGTGTCCATGCCCCCATGCTCAAAATCAGGTAGCACAGCTTCCCTGTGTGGGTTGGAGGCCTGCTTGCATGGGGTGGGTCTAGCAGTTCCTATGGTTCTGCAGCGAACCTGCAGGGAGGGGATGGGCTCTGTGACTCACAGAAATCTGTAGCTGGGGTGTCTGGATTCTTGGTGTCTGTGGGTCTGCAGCTGTGATCACAGGTCTTTGTTCCTAGTGGCTGTAGGGTCCCGGTTTGCATATGAGACCAGATTGGGTGGTGGTGAGGCTAAGATCCTAGTCTTAAGCAGTTCTGATTTTCAAGATGGCATGGTCTCTGTGCCCGCGCTGGCCGCTCCTGGAGTGTCCACAGTGACAGTTGGGTTTCGCCATCTAAGACTGCCCGTTTAGCTGCCCCTTGGAAGACCTCCAGGATCTAACTGTCCCTTTCTCTCTCTCTCTCTCTCTCTCTCTCTCTCTCTCTCTCTCTCTCACACACACACACACACACACACACACCACACACATCCACACACTCCTTTATTGCTCCCTCACTTTTTCACACTCTCTCCCTCCTTACCTTCTTGTTGGTTGCCATCTTTTTCCTATGCTGAGATTTTTGTCTTTTTTTCAGTTGCAAATCAGTAGCTGTGTGACAAGACTGCTCTTTCCAGGTAAATGTGCTCAAGATCATTGAGACATTGTGTTGCTGCATGAATTGTGTGCAGCTAGATGGCAAAGACCAGGCCATTGAAGGTTACGTGAGCCCAGAGCATTTGCCCCATGTCAGAAGAGAGTGCTGTGTGTATTAGGGTCAGGAGGGTGTTAGGCCAGACCTGGAGCTTATGCTCTGCTCCCAGGCAGTGCCCATATTAGTGGCAAGATGTGGAGGGATGGCTGCTGGGAGTGTCTGGTGAGGTGAGCCCACCACAGGGAGATCTTAGCAAAAACATTACATTGTCTATGTGTGGCCTCCTAGACAAGGATTTCCTACTGTTGAAAAGCATGGGTCATATTAGAAACTATGAAGGAGCAGCACCCATGATGGCCTACAGGGAGGAGGTGTTTCTCCACTTTCCTGACCACATGGCCCTCCCTGATTTGCTTTTGATTGTGCACAGGCAGGAGCTTTTGATAATGAGAGGGACCATGTTGTGGCCTGTCCGAAGGTCAGACTTTAACTACCCTCTAGCAGATACATTTTATAGGTTTTCCTACTATTTGATCTGTGCAATTGTTATTAGTGGAAGTGGGATGTCCACTAGTGGAAGTGAGGAATAACTTTCCCAACAGGGTTCTGGGGGGAGGGTTCTTATGATAGCTTTAGAAAATGAATTTTCTAAGACTTGTACGGGAGAATGAGTGAATTTTATTTGCATGGAGTTATGTCCCTCAGTTGCAAAATTCTCATGTCCTTTAAACTGGACCTGGAAAAGGTGCAGCTGGGGATTCAACAGAGCTAGAAGCAAAGCCAGTGCCCAGAGATTGGATTCCACGGTGGAGTAAGTCCTGCAGAGCATCAGGCTGGTTGTAATCCATTAGTTCACTGAGTGTGGGCCATGTGGGCCAATGCAGGGGGGCAGGCCCTCTGCCACAAGAGAGCCAGGAGCGCAAGAGGGCGAGAGAGGGAACTCTGTTTTTCCGGGAGCTTATGTAGCTCAGATTTGGTGCCATTACAGGGGCCACGTCTATAATGGGCAATGACCTGCTCCCAGGTGTGACTGACAAGTAACCACCTTTCCTATAGCATTCAGACTTACTGGGTATGCTTCTATTCTTTCTTTGTCCAGTCCCTTCTCCCAGGATCTGTGGGGAACAGACCTGGAGAGTGTGAAACTGCAGTTTCTGACACAAATAGCATGCCTATATTATCAGGCCTTCCCTTTGCTTCCTTCTGTCAATTAATTAACAACTGGGATAATTATAACAGTATCACAATGACATTCATGCCTGCTACTTTTACTGTATTTTAAATTGTATTTTCCAATTACAGTCCACTTTAAATATTATTTTGTATTAGTTTCAGGTGTAGAGCATAGTGATTAGAAAATCATACACTTTACAAAGTGTTGCCCCAATATTTCCAGTACCCACCTGGCACCATGCATAGTTATAACAATATTATTGACTGTATTCCTTATGCTGTACTTTGTATCTTAGTCACGATTTTCTAACTACCAATTTGTATTTTCGCCTTTTTTACCCAGTCCCACAAACCCCTTCCCCTTTGGCAACAATCAGTCTTCGTATTTGAGTCCGTTTCAATTTTGTTTGCTCATTAACTTGTTCTTTAGATACTACAGACAGGTGAAATCATATGGTATTCGTCTTTCTCAGTCTGACTTATTTCCCTGAGCATAATACCCTGTGGGTCCGTCCATGCTGTCACCAATTATATCTGCTACTGTTATGGCTCATGGAAATGAGGCTGCTGCCCTGCCTGCTCCCCACCTGCTGCCCTCTCCCCGAGGTGAAGAGGATGAGCCAGTGAACAGTTTGGGGGCTGCAGGTCTAGAAACAAAAGAACTAAAGTCATTTCCAAATTCCACATGCTGCTTGCTGTTCTAGAGACCCAAGTGATACAATTCCAACAGAGTGTAACCAGCAGTAGAAATAAAACACAAATACTTACTCTGGTGAAATCTGAAATCCAAGCCTTGTGGGTTTATGTGAAGGAGGGTGAGAAAATTCCATTCAGATAAAAGTCAACACTGTCAGTTTCACTTGTGTTCAGGTGTCAGAACCTGTATTATTCCCAATGCCTGGCACTTAGTAGGTGCACAATCAGCATTTGTTCATTGATTGATGGAAAAACTGTGTTTTCCAGTCCTACTGCAGAGAGCAGCCCTTTCTAACTCAAAAGGCAGGTAGAGCCCATGGTGGCCAGCACGCAGCCTGAGCCTTGAGGCCAGC
>NW_005878182.1:0-7916 GCF_000147115.1 Myotis lucifugus | reverse complement strand
TGGATAGAGGCAAGTGGTATACAGATGAGTTAAGATGTGAATTGGAAGCCTTTTAAAGAACGGTGTCAATAAATGACAATGGTTGTTCAAAAAACTAAAATAATTTACAACAGTTTAAAAACAATATATACAGGCCTGGCTGGCGTGGCTCAGTGGTTGAGTGTTGACCTATGAACCAGGAGGTCAAGGTTCGATTCCCAGGGCACATGCCTGGGTTTTGGGTTTGATCCCCCAGTGTGGGGCGTGCAGGAAGCAGCCGATTGGTGATTCTCTCTCATCATTGATGTTTCTATCTCTCTCCCTCTCCCTTCCTCTCTGAAATCAATTTCATATATATATATATATATATATATATTTAAATAAATAAAATAAAAATAATATATACAAATTGATCCCTGGAAACTTTTCAGTTAAAAAATTTACAAGCCAAATACTTGTAAATATTTTCTGCAGCCTATTTGCTGCCATTACCAAAATAAGGATGCATTTTAATGATTTCTTTTTCCTTATTTCAACATTTAGGCAAATTAATAAGCCTTGCATTTTCTGCATGATTTTTTTTTAGTTACTTTGAATTCCTTTAATTATTTTGAAGTGAATTAGAAAGAAATACATATCATATTCCAGGCAAAGGTTTGAATTCATTTAGTTTAAACAACAATAGAGAAATCAACATATTATATGGGACACAGTTTTTCCATATCCATTGCTTAAGGCTAATCTGGGATGTCTTAATGTTACAATAAATAAACTGAAGAAGGAAGGAAAGAACTAACTTAGATTAAGTATCAGTTGTGCACCTGGCCAGATATTTAACATGCATATTCCACTAACCCTTTAGTAACTCCTTAAATAAAGTAGTAAATCTAGCCATTTGTTGGAGATGTGGAAACTTGCTGGGGTGTTTCCCAAACTGCAGGCTGAGATGGGTCTCAGGGACTGGAGAAATGTAATAAGCACTGCTGAATAATTCAAACACTATTTTTATATTTAGTTAGAGATTTTTAATTTTAATTTTAATTTTCCTTACCTGACTTCCAAATACATCAGCATTTAGATAAAGCATCCTGCTTTACACTCTCAAAACTAAATACATTTGCAGCTCTGTGCATTTTATTTTATTCATCATGCCTTGTAATTCAAGATCGGCGGATCAACCTTGATATATCTCCCTACTTCTCTCAAAAGTGGATAAATCACTAGAATCTATATTGCTGCCTGGAGTGGAGAGGACAGCAGTTTCAAAGGACTTTTTAAAATTATACAGGAAGATGATTCTTCTAAGGCAATGGTTCTCAACCTTGACTACATCTTAGAATTACCTAGAAAACGAAAAAATATTGTTGCCTAGGGCCCGCCACGTGATTCTCATGTGCAGCTAAGGTCAGAAAACATTGTTCTTAGTTTCCATCCACACCAGTGGCATTTTTCCTTTTGCAATTGTTTTGCTACTGCACCCACGTGATGTCAAACAAGATGAACTTTGGGGCACCGGGTCGGTGTGAGGAATTAGGGACAGCACAAGAATGACAGCTTTCAATGTTATTAGAGTGAGATAACTCGGACATAACAATAATCACCATCACCTTGGGGTAGATGCCTGAATGTCTATACAAACAGTATAAGACTTACTGGAGAGAGGCAGTGTTAAAGCAGCAGGCAACACACCTTTTCTGCCTTGCTGAGGTGGGAGTTAAACTGGCAGCTACTTAATGAGACCTGGAATAGGAGCCTATAAGAAAACAGCTATATTTAAATCCAGGTTCACCTACAAGAGTCTCCATCAGGTTGTTGCTAGACTATTAAACTCATGTCAGCTATCTCTGGAAATCTACATACTGGATAGTTTAGCAATAAATAGTACAGCACTTCTACTTAACAGCAGGTATGAGACTTTAATCCGAATCTGTGACAGCTCCCAACCAGGAGAGTGTGTGTGTAAACTCTCATAGACTACAGAAGCATTCAATTTGGACAATTGCAGTACAACTAACATCAAGTTACTATTAATTACAATGCTTCTAGATCAAAGAGAAGTCTTTTTGTTACATGATAAAACAAAACCTATGGTCTAGAACAGAGGTGGGCAAACTTTTTGACTCGAGGGCCACAATGGGTTCTTAAACTGGACCGGAGGGCCGGAACAAAAGCATGGATGGAGTGTTTGTGTGAACTAATATAAATTCAAAGTAAACATCATTACATAAAAGGGTACGGTCTTTTTTTTTTTAGTTTTATTCATTTCAAACGGGCGGGATCCAGCCCGTGGGCTGTAGTTTGCCCACGGCTGGTCTAAAATAAATCTGGATAGAAACTCATTTAACTCACTCAACTGCTACCTAGCTAGCAGGTGTAGGAATGGCTACATGCCACTGTAGTTAACAGTGACCTCCTGTCAACCAGATCAGAAATACTCAGTGAAGAACACAGGAAACAGTTCTGTATGGTCTGATAAAAGGAAAGCTGCAGTCTACCAAAGTGAAAAATTAGGGTTACTTTTTACAATACATGATTTATATATTTTTTTGCAGGTATCATAAATCAGATGGAGCAAATCCTTTGCTGTTTCAACGCTCATTTGGAAATGCAAATTTTCTTCAGATCCTTTCCAATTTCCCAAATTAGGCTCTCTGGAGAAACCAGCAATGTTTTCCAAATGTGGTTTTATTCACCACTATTTTCTTAATATTTTTATGACAAATCCTTGACAAAAATATATCCCCGCCCCCCAAGCAAAACAAATATTCCTCCCTCATCACCACAAGCAAACTTACCTATTGGCAAGGAGAAGTGATCAGAAAGCACTGGGTAGGGAAATATAAAGAGCTATCGGAGGCTTCAGTTCTGGAGCCAGGGTTGGAGTCTTATTTAAATGAACCCGAGTCAGAGGGTTGGAATCTGCACTGGTGGGTAGAGCTTCCTGGTGCCTCCTTTGTTCTAAGTAGAATGCTAATGCTAATACCGCAGTCTGAATGCCTGCTTGCTCAGGGAACACTGATGCAGTCTGACAAAGCTTCCAGCTTAAATATCCAAAAGGGGAAAAAATAAGTCCCAGAGATGGAACTTGCCTGTGAACTAGTAAAACAAGCCACTCAAGGAATGTGCAAATCTGAACAGTTGGAAATTTGTAGTCATATTAGTTTTATCTCACCTCTTTTGAAAGATGTATTCAAGAGACTGAGAGAATAAATTTTCCATTTCTTGTGAACGAAGAAATTTATGTGTGTCTTCGAATTTTTTTCCCCACTTTTCTCTTCTCCCTCATGTGCCAAATTTTCTTTGGCAGGCAAAATTGGGCAGTGTAAAAAGAGGAAGAAATTCCTTAGGTCAGTGAAATATAGATCAAGGCATAGATTAATGGAATGGAAAATGCTATGAAAAAGTTAAGGTCATAAGAGAAAACAAAACTAACAGTGTAATTTATTCATGTGCTAACATGATATGTTTTAAAGTATAGAAGACGTTTAATTCCAAATTATTTTAATGATCTTTTTCATTATAATGGGGGAATATAAAACAAGTCAAAGAGAAAAAGCATGGTCATAGGCCTAAGAAAATCCAAAATAAAGAGTTTTTGGAAACCAAATAGAAATGGACAACTGTTGAATATTATTGCTATTGGTATATCTCACTAAATCAAGTGTAGGAGCAAAGTGATGAAAATTCCCAAGCTGTAGTTCAAATAGGTTAAAAACAAGCATTTGCCAATTCAGCCTCCATGTTGCACATCGTTCAAATACACAAACTTGTAATGTGTGCAAATTTTCTTGCTATGCTGGTTATAAAGTTGAACAATACATTCATTTCTAGGTCAATATTTGTATTCTTACAAGTCATTAACTGAAAGAAGTATCAATCCTTTTCCCTCCTCTGTCTGACCCTGGGATCACTGACCAGGAGAAGTTTCAGCACCATGGACAAAGCACTCAGCCTTACTCTTGGGGCTACAGGAAATGTTCCCCGGATGTTAAAATGTAAGAAATAACTGTATAGCAGCCATCTTCCATTTTAAGATGTTTTAAGGACAAAATGAGTGCTAAATAATGTTCAGCTGAATTATATCAAGTTTACACTTTCAAACCTCCTCTACCTTATGGAAAACCATAATGGTCCTTTTAAAGACATGCATCCCTGTGATAAATGCATTTAAGTGTCATTAGGTTTAATGGCTCCTACTCACTCAGACTCTTATACCATACCCTTTAAAGTTAATTTAATGCACATTAATGGTGTGAAATTGATGAAATTATGAGTAGAGTTTCTCTGGGCACAAGTTAAATCAAGGAAGAAGGAAGAAGACAGGTTAATATTACCTTTCAACCCATGCTACAAAAGATGTCAGCCCTGCCCTTTGGAAAAGAAAAGCTCACTGTTAGTTGAACCTAAATTGATTTTTGTAGGTTTAAACTCAGGTAACTGTCTTTGGTTGGGTTACCAAAGGTTTGCAGTTTTCTTCAAGGAATAAGAAGATATGTGCACTTCTGAGATTAAATTGATATTTTATTCAGTAATTTCAGAGAAATACATAACATGTCACTTCCTTTTCTGAATTCATCTTACAGATTCAACTTAGGGGTCATTCAGGATATTTTAATTTTGTAATCTCTCCCTCACATTATCACCATGTATCACACAAAATAGTGGTGTTTAATCAATTTAAAATGAGTTAAATATTATGATAATACTATTACTATTAATGTGAAAAAAAATGGAAAAACCCATGGTCTGGTCCCAGAAACACTTGATATACCAAAATGCTGGTTCATAATAGCAGGAGTAGAATAATTTTGAACAATGACTTGCAAAAACGTTAAATATGAGAAATATATTCATTTAAATTATGTTTGGAGAAAGAAAAGTACAAGCTTACCACTTGTTGCAGTTCATTTAATATTGATGGGTGACTAAGAGAAAACAGAACTTTGGAGCTACTCTTTTCTTCTCTATCAAGCAAAATAATATCCAAACTAAAAAGGTAAGCTCAGGCCAGGTAAGGCTGCTAACTTCTTCCAAAACATTTAGTTCACTTGACAGACAAATTATGTTCGGGCTTTATAATCTCACCTTTTACAAATAGGATTCTAATAATACTGTTAATATCTTTGTAGAATCCTGGAGATAAGGAGAGATGATGCCATGAGGTTAGAAATCTAGCAATTAAGCATATAGTTCTGAGTTTCAAAGATTAGAAGAGTCTCTAAAACACTGGTAAGACTGAAATGAAATATTAGGCAATATTCTGGCACAAAACAATAAAAAGATGATTTCTGAGCACTTAGAAGAGCAATCAGCTCGGGCTCCGAAGGATATAACTTGGGAAAGGCTAGTTCCTTTTCTTGTAACAATTAGGGTTAATACTAGTAAATCTGAGAAATGGTTAGGACAGAAGTCACCAATTTAGAAGCTTACTTAGTCCAGATAATTAACACACATGAGTTAAGTGGCCCAGTATGATTTTAAATGGAATGATAATGGGCACCGTGAATAGAAGAGACTGTGCCCAGCTACCACCACTCAGCTCTAACTTGATTGTTTACTTTCCCAGGGAAGCTGGAAATCTGGGATTTTTATATTTTTAAATAAGTCTTTTTCATTTTCAACTACATTCAATATTATTAGTTTTGGGTGTACAGCATAGTGATTAGATATTTATATAACTTACAAAGTGATCCCTCTGGTAAGTCTAGTACCCACCTGGCACCATAGAGTTATTACAATATTATTGACTATATTCCCTAGGCTGGTGAATCTTTTTGATTAAAAACATTTTAACTGTGAATTTTTGTTAATGAATACTCCCCTGATTTTTAAAACAAAACAGACCACATCTGTAGACTGAATCTGGCCTGTATGCTGCCAGCTTGGGACCCGTGGAGAAGCATATGGACCTTGGTGAAGCATCTGGCAAAGTTTTACATAATATCATTATTGAGAATTTAATAATGAGCAATAGAGACATTGCAATTAGGTGAGTTCAAATTTAATCTCAATAGAAGAATAACTGGATCTTCCTATTGATGACCTAGATTGCTCTTACACTAGAAATATTTACCTGAACCACAATCCAGCAATTCACTAGACCATATGGAAAAAACCCTGGGGCTGGACTTTGAATTTAATGTTAATATTTTCTCAGATATGTGAATGTACTTACGTGTGTCTACTTATATTACATGTCTACTTATATTCAGTCATTTATTTGAAAATATTTATTAAAAACCTACTATCGTTGCACTGGCTGAAGTGGCTCAGTTGGTTGGGCATCGTCCTGTACACCAAAAGGTTTCAAGTTCAATTCCTGGTCAGGGCACATGCCCAGGTTGTCAGCTCGATCCCCGATAGGGGGTATGCAGGAGGCAGCCTGATCTATGTTTCACTCTCACATTGATGTTTCTCTCTTTCTTCCTTTCTCTCGACAAAAACCAATATTAAAAATGTTTAAAACAACAACCACAAAACCTACTATTGTCAAGTACTATTCTAGGTGTTGGGAATAAAATAGGAACAAAAACATCTGCTCTTACAGAGTTCATATTTGCTCCAGTTTGGACAGTAAGTTATATGAGCATTCCATGAATGTGCCTCTTCGTGTGCTAACTTCATTCTGGAATTTTCCTACGCATTCAGCATTAAGACATGAAATTACTTTGGGTAAAAAGCACATTACACGGTGGAAAATGGGTGTTGTTAATTAATACATTTATTCATTCATTTAAATTTTTTTTCTAAAATATTTTACACCTGCCGAATGCTAAACCAGATGGGATATGGTGTCAATAGGTACAGCCTGGGATATATGGTCACATTCTACATACACCAACATGTTGAATACTTTGGTGACTCAGCAGCCCAAACGTCCTATAATATCTTTAATTACCATTTCACAACTTAAATAAATAAAAGAATCATGGCCCTGAAGAATGCCTTTGTAAACATACTATTGTTCCCCCTGCCCCACCCTTACTGATGAGTGAACATTCTCACTGAAGTTTGATGGTCTTAAAAGTTTATTTTGGAACCAGCAGAAGCACAGTGAAAGCATCCTAAGGATCGCTGTTATTGTCCCTCCATACTATATTTCCTCATACAGTTTTAAAAAAATTTACTTTGAGAATGTAAAGTTGTTCTCATCTATGATGTTTTCCCCAAAGGAATTTCTACTCCAAACCAACTACATATACAGTAGTCGCCTCCTTGTCTGTGGTTTTTGCTCCTCGTGGTCAACCACGGTGGGAAAATATTAAATTTCCCCAACCATGGACATCATCTGCTCCTGACTTCTGACCATTGACATCAAGGCTCAGTGATCCAGGATCACCCACAGCAAATGATCCTCCTTCTGATGTATCCTCAGAAGATCAATAATAGCCTAACACTAAGTCACAATGCTTACGTCATTCACCTCACTTCATCTCATCACGTAGGCATTTTATCATCTCTCATCATCCTAAGAAGGGTGAATACAGTACAGTAAGATATGTTGAGAAAGACCACATTCACACACCATTTATTACAGTATCTATATATATAAAAGCCAAGTGACTGGAACGCCGGAAGGACCGGAACAACCGGAACGACAGGTCACTATGTGCACTGCAGCGGCCAACCAGCCTGACTACAGCCTTGGTCGCGACCCCCCCCACCCTGCCCTCGCCAACCACCCTCGGCCCTTCCCCTGGCCAGCCCCGCCCTCGGTCACCCCCCCCTGATCGTGGTCATGGCTGGCCAACGCCAATTAGGCCCCATCAGAGCAGTCCCGGCCGGACCTCACCAGGTGCACGGAATTCATTGTACTGGAGCCTTCGTATATTACAATATCTGGTCTATTTTATTCAAATTTTATTATTGTTAACCTCTTACTGTGCTGATTTATGAATGCACTGTAGCACAGCGTATCTAGCATATGGGAAATGATA
>NW_005878181.1:0-7916 GCF_000147115.1 Myotis lucifugus | reverse complement strand
CCTTCTGCGCCTGGCTCTGGAGTAGGTGGAGCTGCAGGGCTCCCCTCTGAACCCTCACCTCACTGTGTCTGATCGGGGAGGTGCCAGGTGGAGGGAGCCTTCCAGGCTTGGTCCAGCAGGGCCAGCTGCCCTTTCTGTGCCCATCTCTGGCCCTCGCTGGTTTGGCTCCAGCTTGATAGAGCATCGGCCTACAGACTGAAGGGTCACACGTTCGATTCTCAGTTGCAGGCTCCATCCACAGCCCTGTGTGGGAGGCAACCAACCAAGTGCCTCTCTCACATCGCTGTTTCTCTCTCTGTCTCTCCCCCTCCCTTCCACTCTCTCTGAAATCAATGCAAAAATATTCTCTGGTGAGGACCAACCACAGCAACAACAACAAAAAATCTCCAATGGTGATGGTGCCCCAGGCTCACCACGAAGGTGCTGATGGGTGTCAGGATTCTGTCTAAGGACCGTCCCCCACTGCCACTGGCGGAAAAGTCGCCATTCTGGACTTTCCTGGGGGCATCGAGCACCACGGGACAAAAACGCCCCCTCCCGTGGAAGACCGTGTGAATGGCTGCATTGACCTCAGCGTGCAGGCTGCGCTTCTGGTCACCAGGGAGTCAGATTTAGTGCCTGGGCTGCGCTCCGGCTGATAAGTGGGGAGGGCTGCACAGTCAGTGGCTTATCTGTGCCTTGAATGGCAGCCTCTGTGAGGGTATCTTTGTGTTTTAAAAAGGACTGCAGATCTCTTTATACAACTGCTAACACTTTCTGTCTCTCCCTGGCTCTGGGTCATAACTCTGTCCTCCCATCAATAATAAACAAAAACGATGCTCAGTTTCCAAAAATGCCAGGGGTCTGCGATTCGTTCTGCCCACCCCTTCGCCCTGATTCCACCCGGCTGCCTCCTGGGCGGTGAGGATAAGGAAGCTAAGAATGTGGTCACTCTGAAGGGCTTCTCTCGTTTCGTCTGGCCGACCTGCAGGTGCTCCCTGGTGCTCCCTAGAAAGCTGTCTCAGTGTCTGTAGGTGCCCAGCCAGCTATGGCCAGCACTCTCCTAGCCCCGGTAACTCAGCCCCCTCCGACTTCACCCACCTCGTCTGCTGAGGACATGGCCCTCTGTGTGGGACTTTGAGGGTGTGGGGGGGGGGGGCGCTGGTCCCGATGTCTCCTCTCCTTGCCATCCACCTGCATTCCACCCCCTAACCTGTAATTTCCAAAGGTAGCGGCATCGATGCTTCCATTTCTCTCATCTGTAGCCAAAGGTCTCTTTCTCAATCAGGAACCTTCTGTGGCCCCCGGGGTCTCCGTGGCAAAGACTAAACCCCACACCAGGACTGGGGCTGCTGGTGCCCCAGCTGCAGGGATCATAGCCACGGAGCTGCTTGTTCCAAGCGCTGCACGGGGATCATGAATTCTCGAGACAGTGCCCTCCTTACCCCCTGGTACAGATAGGAAAACTGAGGCTTAGTGGAGCTAAATATTGAACTCAAGGTCATGCCCAGCGTGCATGCAAACCTGGGGCTGCTCGCTGCACCCACCGCATGCAGAACCTTGGGGAAGGGGGTCAGGGGATGGGCTAAGTCGTCGCCATGGCCCAGGGGCTGCAGAGGGCGGTGTCGGGCCCCTCTTGCTCCCTCTGATTAGTAAAGGTGACACCTGGGTCAGAAGCTGCGTTTGAGGGCGTCTTTGGATAGAGAAACAAGGGATCTCAGACTGGGTTGCATGAGTCCAGTTACACTGGGATGAAATTCGCCTGCCCTCAGGATGCAGGCCAGCTGTGGCCAGCTGTGGTCCGCTGTGGTGTGTCTGCCTGTTCCCGCTGGAGAGCAGATGAAAGTTACTTCTTTGAAATAGGCTCCTAGCTGCTCCTTTTCCCGAGTCCTGGAGAAGGTCTGCTCATGGCCAGACATCTCATGTGTCTCCAGAACCCCCTAAAAGCCCGTGTGTGCCTCCCCAAAAAAAGCCGAGGCCTCAGGTGTGACGCCTGTGCTCACTTAGTAACGACACCGCGCCTCAGTAAATGGAGGGTTTCTCCTGCAGAAATTACATGAAAATACCTTCTATGTACAAGTGGCCACTTGCATGTTTTATTTATGATTGTTTGTTTATTGAGTGTCCCGAGAGGCTTTAAGGAGAGTGTGGGCAGAGGCACTGTGTGTGCTAAGCCCTGCCCCAGGGGAGGGGCCGGAGTCACTGCCGAGGCTGTTCGGACAAGGGACCCAGCCCCTGTGGGCAGCCGGAGAGCTACCCCTCCTCTCCCAAACCGTGGAGCCAGCTGTGTGGACTGCACAGATTCCGTTTTTCCTCCTCTGGCGAGTGAACGGGCGAGCCAGGTGCTAGAGCCAGTCTCACAACCCCCTGTGCCCAGGAAGAGAGGGCACCCACAGCGGCCAGAACACTGCTGGGCCGGGTGCATGGACCCCGGGCAGAGGAAGTGACTCGAGTCTCTCTTTATGGGAATGGGCTCTGGAAGAAAGAGGCTTCCCGCCTCCCATAAAGTTACTTTTTAACCCACGTTCCACTTGCTCAGGGGAAATGTTTTCTTCCTCTGCTTTCAGGAGGAAGCATTGCACCGCGGGCACGGCGGGCAGCATGGTTGCCTGAGGCAGAAGCTTCCGCAGTCGCTGGAGTAGCTGGAGGAAGGAACATGGAACCGTAGCGGCTCACCCAGGAAGAGTTCCAGGATGGCAGCTCAGCGGATCCGAGCCGCCAACGCCAGCGGCCTCCCCCGGTGCAAGTCCGAGGGGACCTTGATCGACCTGAGTGAAGGGTTTTCAGAAACGAGCTTTAATGATGTCAAAGGTGAGCTCCTGGGGCCAGACCTGGGTCTGAGGGCTCTCAGCTGCCAAGTTCATGTTCAGACCGGTACACTTTAGCTCCCTGATCTCCATCGTGTTCTAAATGCACGACAAATAACTTGTTTTGCTTCTCTGGTGTGTTGGGAGGTTGTTTTGAATTTTCCCTTTAGTAATGAAACTTCATACAGAATATGTTTTCTCTTTTCCTGTGTTTTGGTGACATTGCGGTAGGAAACTTGATGGTACAAAAAACTGGGGGAAAGGATGAATTATTGGAAACACTAGGAAGAAAAAGGGTGGTCTGGGATGGGGTCAGCCGGCTTTTCCACAGAGGGTCGTGTAGGAAACACTTTAAGCCAGAGGTTCTCAACCTGTGGGTCGCGACCCCTTTGGCAGTCAAACGACCCTTTCACAGGGGTCGCCTAAGACCATCCTGCATATCAGATATTTACATTACGATTCATAACAGTAGCAACATTACAGTTATGAAGTAGCAACGAAAATAAGTTTATGGTTGGGTCACAACATGAGGAACTGTATTTAAAGGGCCAGAAGGTTGAGAACCACTGCTAAGCCTTGCAGGACGTGTGACATCTGTAACAGCCACTCAGTCCTGTCATTGTAGCTTGAAAGTCTTCATAGAAGAGAGCAAACAAATGCACGTGGCTGTGTTTTAGTAAAGCTTTATTGATGAAAACAAACAGCAGATGTGGCCCAGGGGCCCTAGTTGCTGACCCCTGGTTTACAGGTGGCTGCAGGGTTTAACTACCCTGCACCCGGGTTGATGAGAAAACCTATCTTTTGGACCCAAGGTTGATACTGGTGGGTCATCTTCTTCCGTGAAGCCCATCCTGACCTCATAGGCCACAGTCAGCATCTCTCCTGGTGCTGAGTGCCCCCTCCCACCATCACCATCACCACCACCACCACCATCATCATCATCATCATCATAATCATCATCATCATAATCATCATCATAATCATCATCATCATCATCATAATCATCCTGAATGGACTATCCCACAGCCGTGAGCGCCTTCTGTTGAAATCACTCACCATTCAGGGAGCTGTATCTGTGCCTTTATATCTTTGGGCCACGGCACAAAGCCAGCGCTAAACAAACAATCCTTAACTGAACTGCTGTCTCCTGGATAAAATCGTGGCCCTCTCCCCATGTACTGAGAGTCATGCAGACGTGTGTCCCTTTCTGCTCTCTGCTCTCTTCCACTTCATCCTCCACTTCTACTTCCTCTCTGGGCTTTATGCTGGCAGCTCTGAGCATGGCTTCAAATATTCTTTAGAGGAAGACTGGCAGAGGGAATCCTGAGGGTTTATTCATAAGAGCAGCGGAGTTATTGGGCGTTGCTATAAATAACTGAACCATTCGTTTTTCATAGATTGGTAATGGGCATTATTTTCGTACTTTAGCTGATCACGGTGAGAGCTGGAAAGTGTGAGCATAAACGGTGGGGTTTGGGTCGGGTTCTTAACGAGGGGCAGAGAGCTGAATTTTAATCGATAATGATAATCTGGGAGGAGCTGTTATTCCTAAAAGAATAGCACAGTGAGGGGAGGAAGGCAAGACAGTCTGGGATGTGAGGAGGGGCTGGTGAGCTCGTGTGTGTGTGTGTGTGTGTGTGTGTGTGTTGGGAAGAGGGGTCAGAGACCCTGTGGACTCTACTCTCCAGGGGCAGGGGTAGCATCCATGTGGTGAGCAGGCTTCACGGTGGGAATTTATTCCAGCCAAATTGTCTGCTGTGAAAGCTGCTGCTCCTGGTGAGTGTTTTGCCTGCAGAGGAACTGAGGCAGGAGGGTAGGAAATGTGTTACCCAGTGCACCGACTTCCTGACACCCAGGGAGCTTGTCTGTATTAAAATCAAGGGAGCTGGGAATCTGGGCAGCACTTCCCAGAATTCACTAGGTTGGAAGTCGATAGGGATTTTCCTGCATTTGATTGGATGGGGCCCCAGCCTGGTATCCCAGGGCACTCTGTGGGGGTTGACTGATGGAGGTGCCTTGGGGAAGGGAGCTCACACCACTGCCCACTCCCATGAGGCCCCGATGGGAAGGAGCTGACCCTAGAGTGAAATGTCACCACTAAACTTCTAAGGAGAGTGCTTGGAATGCTAAGCACAACCATTTTCATTCTTCAGTCTGGTAATTGGAAGTGATCATTTGCATTGATACATTTTCTTAGGCTATGTACAAAGCTAACCTAATAGTTTTGGCTTTTAATTTTAAAAATATCACTGTAAGGGAATTATTCTGGGGCGACATTATAGGGATTTAACTTTTTTTAAAATATATTTTTATTGATTTCAGAGAGGAAGGAAGAGCGAGAGAGAGATAGAAACATCCATGATGAGAGAGAATCATGGATTGGCTGCCTCCTGCACGTCCCCCACTGGGGATCGAGCCCACAACCTGGGCATGTGCCCTTGACCGGAATCGAACCTGGGACCTTTCAGTTCGCAGGCCAACGCTCTATCCACTGAGCCAAACCGGCTAGGGCAGGGATTTAACTTTTGAGGGATTCTAACAAGATTTTAATAGCTGGAAGGCTTTCTTTAATTTTCACTTGGTTTTAATTTTCATCTGACATTTTCATTAGACGTGTCAAGGAAACAAAGGTGGTTTGTATTACTGGAGTCCGTGACCAGACAACAGAATGGAGAGAAGGTCTTACATTATCTCTGACCCCAGCCTGATCCTTCTTCCTTCTCCCCACCTCCCCTTCGAAGCCATTTCCTGTTGTACTGCTGTTTTTATTCAGTAGAGGGTACAGCCAGGGGGAATCCTCACTTTGGCCATCACCTTGGCCCAGTAGCATGGACATGCCCTCTCTGTTGTAAGCAGACAAGACCAGGTGAGCAAGTAATTCAGTGAATGTAGCTTGAGCACCTGCTATGTGCCAGGCTCTTTCCAGGGACACCCATGAGCATGACAGACCCTAATGGAGCTTGTACGCTAATGGGCGATGGAGCCCTCCCCCCAAAAACCCTAAGCAGATGTGTAAGGTGTCTGATGTATTGGTTGGTGATATGTGTTACAGAGAAAAATAAAACTAGGAGGGGGGTGCAGATGTCGGTTGTAACAAAACATTTTGCTAAGCCCTTTATCAGCACAATTTCACTTAATCCTCACCAGGGCCCATGGAAGAAAGATTCTTCTTCTCCATCATGAAGAATCCGGGCTCTGGAGGTCAGACAGCTTCCGAGGTCTAGTGACCCAGAGCCAGGTCTCCCAGTGCCCAGACGGAGGGCAGGGGGTGACAGCCTCCAAGGCCAGGACCCAGAGCCCGGCCTCCCCACCCAGACGGAGGGCAGTGGGTCATGCCTTTGAGGCCCAGGTGTGCTTTCTCCCACGCACGTCTCTGTTACCTGGTTCATGCCAGTAAATAGAAACCTCCTGCTTTAGACTGAGCCAAGGAGATGCAATTTAATTTTCATTATTTCCTTTCCACGGAAAGGGAAACTGGGTGGGAGATGGGGTGTTTTGGAGGGCCTGTTGAACTGAATCACATATTAAAGCAGTTCAACTAGAAAACTAGCCCGTCCTTCGCTTGTTTATGTAGGCAGCCTAAAAAGGGTTTCCTTTCTTTCAATTGTTTGTTACAGGAAGTTAGAATATGAGCACACTGTAAAACAAGGCACAGTTCAGGGGGTGGGGCTTGTTTACCTCAGAAAGAACTTCCTGCGGAATATACTTTGTCGTGTATAGGAGGCAGATAAAACACTGAGGTGTGTGATTATTATTTTTCAAAACACACACCGCTTGCTTAGATGACTTCGTTTTGCTGTTCCAATTACCGAATACCAAGAACCGCACATCAGCTGAGTCACCGTTTGGAGTGTCGTGGCTTTTCAGACTGCTCCAGCAGGCGTTCAGAAACAATGTGCGCTCCCCCAGACATAAACCTTTGATTTTTACGGTATGTGGGAGAGACCATTTCCATGGCGTTTTTTTGAGTGATCATTTCAAGGAGGTGGAAAGAAAGACCGGCCTCAAAATCGTAGGGCATATAAACAGTTCGGTGAACAATGGAACCAGAAGCATGGATACACGGAACAGACTGGTGGGTGCCTGGGGAGGGGGTGGGTGACTGGGTAAGAAAGGTGAAGGGGTTGGCTAAAGAACATATATGCATTCCCCATGCACAGGGACAGTGGTGTGGTGAAGGCCAAGGGAGGGGGAGGCGGAGGTGGGCAAAGTAGGGGAAAATGGGGGGTATCTGCAGTTGTGTCAACATAAAAATGTTTAATTAAGAAAATAAATAAATAAAAAAGAATGGATTCAATTTGGAAATGGAAGAAACGGGCCTGAGCGCCAAGGGAACGTCTTTCGTGTTCAGGGTGGACGTGGAGGCTCTTCTTGCCCGCGCCTGGTCACGTACCCTGGGACCCCTCAACGCAGAGCATCTCTGTTTTCTAAGTAAATCCCATTCAATTTCTCCTCCTTTGGGGGAGGACAATTTTTCCTCTACCCTTCCAGGTTCTTTGGCTGGTCTGTTAATTAAATAGACATAAGACAGATTAACAGGAGAAAAACAAATGTAATGGCATACGTATGGGAGCCCCATAAGACTGAGGCCCGGGGCAGGCAGGCAGCCATGCTGAGCTGGGAAGAAGATGGGAGCGCAAATGCTTGATAAACAAGTACTTTCCTGCCCCGCAGAGATACCGGGACACAACTTCCCTTCGTAGCCCCCCAGCCCACCAGCTGGCCCATCCTCCTTGTAATTCTCTGGTGATGACTCTTCCGGGAACGGGCCCTCCATCCAAGTTCTTGGCAGCACTTAGGGAGAAGGGAGAAGCTCTGCCTGAGTCACTGGGGCCTTGATTGTCTTCAGATCAGAGTAGTCCACAGACCACAGAGGCTCCCTTCGCGGCCCAGCAGCTCTCTCTGGCCAGTTAGTTAGATAAAGAAATAATTTGATCAAATTGAGATGTTAGAGGCACAGGAACGTGGTGCTGGTTTGCATTTCTGCGGTTGGTGGACCGACTTCCATCATGGCCTCACCTGTGTGTGTCGGACCTGGATGGGACCGAGGGTGGTGAAACGCTCGTACCCTCGTTGGTGTGTTGATCGCACACCAAAACCCACTCTGGTTTGTTCCTGTGAATCACGCTG
>NW_005878180.1:0-7918 GCF_000147115.1 Myotis lucifugus | reverse complement strand
TAGTCATGTTTCTTTCTTCTGGGCCTTGTGCCATCTACCAGCTCTTCTCGATCCTCTGGAGACAAGAGATGATACCTCATTCCACCTGTAGAAAAATACATGGCAACTCTTTAAGAACTTCAGGAACTTTAATGCCTTGAGGGGAAAATCCACCCAAACATAATAGTGCTTTTATTTGTGAAACTGTTTTTCTATCAGCCCTCTATGAGGGGGAAGAGACAGGAGAAATGTGTAAGGATCTGAGTCCTAACCAATTTATTATTCTCAGCAATTACCATTATGCTGATTGCCCCACCCACTACTACATACCAGTGAATTATCTGGCTCTTCAAGCAATAGCTGCCAAAATAATAATTATTGAAATTCAGATCTCCTAACCCAGCAGTTCTCCATCTTAAACATACATTAGAAACCACCTAGGAAATCTATGAAAGCAAGCTAGGGCCATACCAGACTAATTAAATAAAAATCTCTGGTGGTAGAGCCCAAGCATTGTTGGTATTGACCCCTTAAAATATAGATTAAAGCCCTAGCCGGCCCAGCCTGCATGGCTCAGTGGTTGAGGGGCGAGGACACATGCTGCTTGATCCCCAGTAGGGGGCCTGTAGGAGGCAGCCAATCAATGATTCTCTCTTATCATTGATGTTTCTCTCTCTCTCTCCCCCTTCCTTTCTGAAATCATTACAAATATAATAAACTAGAGGCGCAGTGCACGAATTCGTGCATGGGTGGGGTCTGGGCCTGCCCATCCCCAATTGGGGCGGATCGGGGCCGGGCCTGTCGGGGGGAGGAGGAGATGGTGGGAGGTTGCCTGGCAGGCCCCCCCCGATGGGGGGGGGGGGGGGGGAGAGGGGCCGTGTGAGATTGGCCGGCATCCCCACCCCTCATCGGGCGGGTTCGTTAGCCGCAGTGGGTGTCATAGCGATGGGTTGTTCTAGTCCTTACAGCGTTCCGGTTGCTGGCTTTTTATATATATAGATAAATAGATAGATAGATAGATAGATAGATAAATAAATAAGTAAAAACAAGCCCTGGCCTGGTGGCTCAGTTAATTGGAGTGCTATCCTGTGCACCAAAAAGATTTCGGGTGCCATCCCTGGTTGGGGCACTACAGGAGGCAACTAATCAATGTTGTTAGTGCTGACCCCTGAAGGAAACATGAACTGTGGCTCCTTCGTTGATAGGCTTTTCCTCTCCGAGGACAGAAATGGGGACAAGCACTCTAGCCCCTTTCCCTGAGGAACTTCTTGCTCCCCTTAGGCTTATTCCTTTGGGAGTTATTCCTGTGAGGGTCTGGTTATACTTTTAATGAAGAGAGAGACTAAAAAAAAAACAAAAAAACACACAAAAAAACTGCCTAAGGGCGAAGGGTAAAATAGTCATTTGCTTGTTTCAATATTAGCTCCAAGTGGAGGTAAGGTATCCTCCTTTGAGAATTTATGATGACAGCCCTGCTCTCCTGAAGGTTTGAGGTTTGAATTTACCTACCTGTAAGTCAAAGAAACCATAAGCCAAGAAAATTTCCAAACAGTCTGGATTATTGTACCCAGGGTACTTGGCAGAAGCAAATACTATTCTCCTCTTGAGGAGAACAGGGAAAATCTGCAGGAATACAACCCTGGCCTCCCAATATTTCTGGCAATTAAGATCAATCAAATATAAACTCATAATGTAAAAATACAAAACAAAAGGATTTAAGCCACAGAAATAAGTAAATAGAACTAACAAAACAGCAGCATTTGGTCTCCAAAAACCAAATGGTATTCTCAAATACAAAACAAAAAGATATGGGGTTTGTCAAGATTCTAAGTATTTATTGACTGCATATTCTTTCTCAGGAACCTCTGGGGCTACATTAGATTAAATAGAGAGAATTAAGGATGGGAAAGACCTGGTGTCCAGGAAGACAGCAGATCTAACACAGGAGAGGAGTGAGAGGACATCCCAGCATTGCTGAGAAGGGAAGCCCAAGGACAAAAATTGTGGCTTAGGCCTGGAGAGTAAACAGTCCATATTGGAATAGGCAGAGGCAGGCTCTATGAAGAATATTTCCAAGAAGTAAAATAAAAGCAAAAGATTGTTTAATTGTACCAATAATTTCATCAAGTGGCATTTTACAGAAGGGTTGGGACTTAGCCTGCAAGTCATGAAAAACTAAGTAAATGGAAAAATGTTGCAATTATTAGCTCCAGGCAATAAAAAACCCCCACAAACAAAACAAAGGTGTTTAAGAAAGAATACGTGATCACTATTTGGCTAAATAAAATAAAGGAAACACTAGAAACAAAGTGCATGAAAACTATCGTACACAAAAAGGAGACAAAGCATAAGTAATATGTATATATTTTTTCCTTCTATCACACAAGTCCCTATAAAATAAGGACTGGGGCTAAGTCCCCATCCAGGTAGACAGCTGCAACTTCAAAGGATTAATTATCTGGAAGAGCTAAGTCTTGAATGTTTCTCCCTGGCTACTGAGTCTGATTCATTCTAAATGGTCTTTAAAGCCCAGGAAAAACTGGTTACACGATAAGGTTATAAATGGATATTAAAGCAACTTACTTATCACCATCTTAAGGCATTCAGGATTGTCTTGAATAAGTGGTTCGGCTTGTACTGTTTTACTTAAGAAATTCTTTGATATAAGAGGAAACCTGACTTTAGCAAGGATATCAACCATAAATGGCTGGCGATTAGGTTCATCGTATTTCAACCACCTGACTGCAGCATCATAAACCTAAGGGGGGAAAAACAGCTTAGTAAAGTTCTTAGATGGCAGGAACATTTCCAGTTACCTAGATTTACTCTCACATCGAAGGGGAAGAATCTCATAACCACTATTCCCAATATTTTATTCAAATATTTGCTTTCATACCCAAACAAAACAAAGCCTATATTTTAGAACAGTTTACACACTGCTCTAGTGATTCTTTTAGGTAACATGTTTTTTAGAGTTACTACTACATAATGTAGTGACAGGGAGAATGTTGAATTTATGGGTTTTCAAAACAAATTACATTCCCCTTTTGGAAGGAGATATGATGCATATTTCTACTGAAAAAAAATCAATATATGTTCATTTGGTAACAGGAAAACAGGTTAATTTCCTAAGAGGCCTTCCACCTCAAAAGATGTGAAAGTCACCTATGATTTTATTTAATCTAATATGCTTGAATTGTGAAATGATAGACTTATCTACTTTCCAAAAACTTTATAATATACAAATTTTATATTTAAAAAATAAATTATAAGATTTTTATATAAGAATAATTTTCTAAAACAATACTGTGGCTCATTTAACTGTACCAAATAAATCCAAGTTTATTAATATAACTTGATTAACAAATCACAGTTTAAACACACTGAAAGCAAACATTATTTCATATACATACACATCTACCATCTAAACACTGAGCTAGAAAGTTGTTAATTTTGGGTTGGTATTAACAAGGCCTAAGCTCTAATCTCCCTATGAGTTCATTTTTTATGGGAATTGGTCTATTTTTTTTAAATAAACTTTTTTCTTTTGGAGTAGTTTTAGATTACAGAAAAGTTACAAAGGTAGTTCAGAGTTCCCAATTATCCTGCACCCAGTTGTTGAAATGTTACATTAGTATGATACTCTTATTACAACTAATGAACCAACATTGACACATAATTATTAACTAAACTTCGTACTTTTAAACAATTTCTTTAGTTTTTATCCAATGCTTTATCCAGGAGAAAGCATTTCCCTGTCTTTGCCAGCATCTAGCAACCACTTACATTTCTTGGCTTGCAGCCCCTTCCTCCCATCTCCAAAGTCAGCAATGGCCAGCTAAGTCTTTTTCACATTGCATTACTCTGACACTGACTCTTCTGTTTTCCTTTTCCACATTTAAGGATGCTTATTATTACACTAGAGGCCCAATGCACGAAATTCGTGCAAGGGGCTTGGCCCTTGTAGCCCTGGCTTCGTCCAGAAGGTCGTCTGGATGGTCGTTGCGCTGTTTGGCCGTTGGGTCGATTTGCGTTTTACACTTGTATTATTATAGATGGAGCCCACCAGGATAATCTCATCTCAAGACCCTTAACTTAACCACATTTCTAAAGTCCCATTTACCATGCAAGGTAACCTATTCATAGATTCCAAGGATTAGGATATAGACCAGTGATGGCGAACCTATGACACGCGTGTCAGAGGTGACACATGAACTCATTTTTTTGGTTGATTTTTCTTTGTTAAATGGCATTTAAATATATAAAACAAATATCAAAAATATAAGTCTTTGTTTTACTATGGTTGTAAATATCAAAATATTTCTATATGTGACACGGCATCAGAGTTAAGTTAGGGTTTTTCAAAATGCTGACACGCCGAGCTCAAAAGGTTCGCCATCACTGATATAGACATTCTTGGGGGAGGCATTGTTCTGCCTACCAGGGGACTCAATAGCTTTGTTTCTACCAAGTGGACTAACTTTTCCTATAAAACAAACTTTGAGATACTCTATATGAAAAACACATTCTTTTCTAATTGATTCTTTTTCTTGTCATGTATCCCCAACATGAAGCATGAGATTTAATACAGACATTTACTAAGAAAAATGTGAGAAGGCAGTTTAGTCACCTGATCCTCTGCTCTCACAGTCAAAGTGTCCTGGTTGAGGAGATGTGTAACTCGCTTGACATCAAGTTGTAGAAATTCATCAGTTTTGTAAACTTCGGTAAAATGTTGATGAATAAAGTCATCTGCAGTTGCTTTCAATTCCGGACAGTCTAGACACTCTGCTAGCACACTTATACCTAAACACAGAAAGAAAATGAATAGAAAAATCACCTTTAAAAAAGCCTAAACCTACACTGAAGATAAAATGTGACTCCAAGAAGCCTTCATGAATTTCATAAACCTGGGTTACTTTTTCTTCCATTGATTTGTCTATTTTTATGCCATTTTATGTATGGCTGATTTTGGTATTTTGTAGGACAAGCCCCCTTCAACATTTTTTCAAGCTTTTCTTGGCTAGGTTAAACATTTTCTCTTGTATATTAATTTTAAAATAAGCTTATCACATTCTACTTTAAAAGTCCTGGTATGATTTTAACTAGGATTAAACTTAATTTTTAAATTACTTTGGGGACAGTGACAACTCGGCAATCTGGAAGAGCTCCACTTAGGAACATGACATATCTCATTTATTCAGATTTTTGATTATTAATGTAATTATACAATTTTCTTCATAGAAACCCTATATTTTCCATTCAGCCTTTTCCTAGCAATTTAATTTTTGTTTGGGAATTAATTGATTTATAATGTTACATTATCAGGAATCTGCAAAGTCCTTACTGTCGATTGGCTGTATTTAGTCACATTCCACTGTAGAGTCAGCAGCTAAGAATATTTTTTAATATTTTTGAAGTGTTGTGTATATATATATTCTCCCCCAAGGAAGAAGGAGGGGGAGGGGAAGGAACCAAGAGGAGAAGGGAAGGAAGCGGGAGAAGGAGGAGGACAAGGAGGAGTGAGAAGGGCCACATACTATCTCTCCCTTTACAGAAAAAGTTTGCCAATCTCTCTCTTAAATAAAACCATTGGTTATTGTATGTGATCTCCCTTCAAAGTCATGATATAAATTTTTCAGTTCATTATCGTGATTTTCCATGTTTCAACTTCATGTTGTCTTCAGATAATGAGCTTTGAAGCTTTATTATTTATATCCTAAAAGTTCTAATAACTGATGCCTGCTAATAAACCTGTCACATTATAAATGTACTGACTGATGCCATGCATGGCAGATTTTCATGTTGAGCAGTCGGACGTATCTGTACACTTATGCTCCCATCAAGGAGATGGCATTTTCACTAAGAACCAGTATTTGTTTATCGACTAGTTTTTGATAGTTGAATGTGTTGCAATTATGCAATCTATTTAAATAACATACAGATCAATAAAATATGAATGTGAAAAGTAGTTGTTTCTATGAAAAGTAATGTTTTTTTCATAAATATATTTTTATTGATTTCAGAGAGGAAGAGAGAGGGAGAGAGAGATAGAAACATCAATGAGAGAGAATCATCAATTGGCTGCCTCCTGCATGCCCCCTACTGGGGATGGAGCCCACAACCAGGGCATGTGCCCTTGACTGGAATCAAACCTGGGACCCTTCATTCTGCAGGACAATGCTCTATCCACTGAGCAAAGCCGGCTAGAGCTGAAAAGTAATCTTAAGGTTTAAGACAGATTTGAAAAAAGCTCAAATTAGGCATGACCAAGAAAACTGATAAAATCCAGAAAACATTGGGATTCTATACTCAGGCTCTCATTAACTTAATGCTTTTCCTCCACTTGTTCCTTCTGAAATTCCTACTTCAAATTAGTGTCCATATATCTTCTTTTCTTGTCATTTATCTTTTCAATAATTGTTTTCGTTTCTTTGCATTTTCTTTTGTATCATGAGGCAATTTCCTGTTTGATATTTATTTATGTATTTATTTATTTAATTTATTTTTTTAGGTATTCCATTCTATTTGTTAAATTCAATGGAATTTCATGGATCCTTTCTATTTTAAGTTCTCTTCCATTTCTTATGTTAAATGGCTATAGCAGCCATTCATTTTGGCTGTTTACCTTGAGTTCCTGCCCCTCAAACTACTGGATTTCTTTTAACTTTGTACATATGCCCTTTGCCTAATTCCATCAGCTGTCACGGATTCCTTTAGCACTCATAGAAGTCAGACTGTTGGGATCTTCTGGGTAGCAGAAACTGACAACTGATGAAAAATAAGATGGGAGTTCTCCAATCAGCTCTCAAGGGGAGCTATGCTCAGGGCTAAAAGGAAAACAGGCTGAAGCACTTCGCTGGGGTACTGAGTAGCTGCACTTGGCTCATCTGGCTGGGCCACTGTCTTTGCTTCAGGCTTAGCCAGATTTTCAGGCTGCCCTTCCTCCCAGCTTTGTAATCAATGTTGACAGAAGGCACCCAGAGGTCAAACTTCTAAATGGTCTCCTCAGAAGTCCAAAGCTTAAGATGTGGTTAGCACTAACTTGCTTCAGGTTCCACACTATGCTTTGTACTGCCACATCCACTCCCTATATTATAGATGAATCACCCCAGTATGAAATTTAGAGTTAGGGAAACACACTTAAGCCATCATCTTCCAAATCCTCTTTAAAATCCTTTTTTTATAATACATTTTGAGCAAATTTATTTACATAAGGGAAAATAAATCGCAGGAATATAAATCTCATTGATATATGGAGCCACAAATTATGGACCAAGAGATAAAAGGGCTCATCCCAGAGTGTCTCTATTGGGGTTGAAGGCTGGTCTTTTATTCCTAATATAGGGATATTTTCACTATGTAAACCAATGGCTACCTTCAAAAAAGAATTCCATTAGTATATTCACCTGCACAGCTATTTCCCCTCCTGTCCCATTTGGTTCAGTTCCTTTTCTGGATACCAGAAACAATCTCATTCTTATCGCCTTTGCCTGGCTTTGATCCTTCCCTAAAACTTATTCCGCTTCCTCTTCTAAGATCTTTATCTCTGCACTCACAGTGAGGGGAAGGGGTGCCAGATGGAGCAATGAAACTGTCTAGGAGGAGGGAGCCTAGATAAGGGGGAACAGAGGAGGCTTGCCGAACTTCTTGTGCATCTCCAGGAGCCCTTTGCCCCAGCCTTTGGCTTCTTGTCATCAGCACCCCTCATCTTCTCCCATGGGTCAAAAATCTCAGCACTGGCTGGATTCCCAGACCTCTCTCTCTGTTGTCCTTGATTTCACTTTCTTTCCTAGACTCCTACCCTGATCCTCTTCTACTCTGAATCACAGCAAGAGTAGGAAAATGTAATTACAAGGATCTGGATGTTCTTTCATGTGCTGCTGAGCATGATCTCACAGTGGAAGCATACCACACCGCACTCTGGAAAACTCTGATC
>NW_005878179.1:0-7918 GCF_000147115.1 Myotis lucifugus | reverse complement strand
AAATCACCATTCATGAGAAATTCTAAAAAAAAATTAGGGAACTTAATGTCTTAAAAATGATGCTGCAATCCTATATAATAAAAGGGTAATATGCAAATTGACCCTAACAGCAGAATGACTGGGAAAGACTGGTCACTATGACACACACTGACCACCAGGGGGCAGACGCTCAATGCAGGAGCTGTCCCTTGGTGGTCAGTGCACTCCCACAGGGGGAGCTCTGCTCAGCCACAAGCCAGGCTGACGGCTGCCAGTACAGCGGTGGTGGTGGTGGGAGCCTCTCCTGCCTCCTCAGCAGCGCTAAGAATGTCTGACTGAAGCTTAGGCCTACTCCACTCCAAGTGGACATCCCCCGAGGGCTCCCGGGCTGCCAGAGAGATGTTTGACTGCCAGCTTAGGCCCGTTCCCCCAGAGAGCGGGCCTAAACCAGCAGGTGGTCATCCCCTGAGGGGTCCCAGACTGCGAGAGGGCACAGGCCGGGCTGAGGGACCCCCCCCCCCCCCGGAGTGCACAAATTTTGTGCACCGGGCCTCTAGTTTTATATAATAAATGGAATCATATAATAAATGGTCCAATGTGGCTGCATTCTTTCACTTATCATAATGTTTTCAAGGTTCATCTGTATTGTAGCATGTATCAATATTTCTTTTTTATTGCTAAATATTTCTTATGTGGATATACCATATTTATTTTCTGTCCATTCATTGATGGACATTTAAATTGTTTTCATTTTTTGGCTGTGATCATGCTGGTATGAGATTCAGGTACAACTTTTTGCATGGACATATGTTTTCACTCCTTTTGGGTATACACCTAGGAGTGGGATTGATGACTCATATAGTAACTCTATATTTAATTTTTTGAGGAGTTGCAAGACAATTTTCCAGTGCAGCTGCACCATTTTACACTTCTACCAGGGTTCCAATTTCTCCATGTCTTCACACTTGTTGTTATCTCTTTTTTTATTATAGTCATCCTAGTGGGATCTCATTATGGTTTTAACTTGCATTTTCCTAATGATTAATGATGTTGAGCTTCTTTTCTTGTATTTATTGGCCATATGTAAATCTTCTTTGGAGAAATCTATGTTCAGATCCTCTGACCATTTTCAAATTGGTTTATTTATCTTTCATTGTAATGGCTTCATTTATTCTGGATACAAATTTTGTAACAGGTAAATGATTTGCAAAATGTTTTTCCCAATCTGTGAATGATCTTTTCACTTTCTTTTTTATTTTATTTTTAATCCTCACCCGAGGACATACAAAGAGAGAGGAAGGGAGAGAAAAATGGAGAGAGAGAGGAAGGGAAAGCCAGAGATACTACAATGTGAGAGAGAAACATTGATCGACTGCCTTCTGTACATACCCCAACTGGGGATCGAACCCGCAACCCTTTAGTGCACAGGACAACACTCAACCAACTGAGCCACTAGATGTCTTTTCTAGAGAGGAAGGAAGAGAGATAGAAACATCAGTGAGAGAGAAACATCATTGATTGGCTGCCTCCTTGCATGCCTGCTACTTGGGATTGAGCCTGAAACATGGGCATGTCCCCTGAATTGAAATTGATTAAGTGACTACTTGGTTCCCGGGTCAAAGTTCAACCACTGAGCCATACCAGTTGGGTACCTTTTCACTTTCTTGAAGGTATCCTTTGAAGCACAAAAGTTTTACATTTTGATGTCTATTTTATTTATTTTTTCTTTTTTCTTTCTTTATTTATTTCTTAAAATATATTTTATTGATTTTTTACAGAGAGGAATGGAGAGAGATAGTTAGAAACATCGATGAGAGAGAAACATCAATCAGCTGCCTCCTGCACATCTCCTACTGGGGATATGCCTGCAACCAAGGTACATGCCCTTGACCGGAATCGAACCTGGGACCTTTCGGTCCGCAGACCGACGCTCTATCCACTGAGCCAAACCGGTTTCGGCTATTTTTTCTTTTATTGCTTTTGCTTTGGTGTCATATATAAGAAATCAGTTTCTTATCCAAAGTCACAGAGATGTATGCTTATGTTTTATTCTTAGAGTTTTATAATTTTTGTATATGATTGTAAGGTAGGAGTCCAATTTTATTCTTTGATTGTACATATCCAGTTGTCCCAGCACCAGTTATTGAAATATTCTTTTTTGACAAATATCTATATATATAAAAGCCTAAGTGACTGACCGACTGGTAGCTATGATGCACCCTGACCACCAGGGGGCAACGCTCTACGCAGAAGCTGCTGAGCTTCGGTGACTTGACAGCTGCGGTTCTCAGGTGGTGCACTGGGAACCAGAGGGGAGGGAGCCAGATTCTGGGGTGCATCACCCAAGAACTGCCCCGGGACACCCTCAGGGGATGTTGGAGAGCCAGTTTCGGCCCAATCCCCGCATGCCAGGTCAGGCCGAGGGACCCCAGCAGTGCACGAATCCGTGCACCAGGCCTCTAGATATTTAATATTCTTTTCCCATTTAATTGTCTTGCATCTTTGTAAAAAATCAATTATATATAGATGCAAGATCTGGACTCATAGTTTCATCTCACTGATAGAGTTAGAGGGAGTGAAGATCAAGTCACAAATATTCCAGAACCATAGCTATGATTACTGTATACTAAGTACAGCTGCTTTTGCTAGAATTTTAATCCATATGATCTATCAGTGCAAATTTTCTCCTGTTTTTTAATGTTTGAGATTAACTTTCCAATTAGTTCAGTTGATACAAACCTACAAAAACAAGTCACTAAAGATTTTTCACTTCCTTAATGATTTAAGTCATGCTCAAAACAATGTGGGCTAGCATCAGCTTTTGGAATCGGGCAACCTAACATTTGCAGAATATACTTTCAGTTCAAATGTGAATCATGAAAAATGATCTAGAAAAAACATTTCTCTCTAAATTTGTAGTATTATCCTGAGAATAGGGCACATTATTTCTAGATATTGTTTATGCAGCTTAGAAAAGACATGCTTTCCTAACATCATCATTAAATGTTTTCACTGAATACCTATATTATCTGTCACAAATTCATTAAATAATATTTTCAATAGGTTAACAGATATAAAAGAAAAAATCAATCAATTTCATGAAGAAATTAGACAACTTGACATGGATTTAGAAGAACATCAAGGTAATTTTTCTGACATTTTTATAATGTATATTAACAGCTATATGGCAGTATTGATACAGTGTTAATTTGGGCTTTGGGAACTGTTTTTATAGGATTTATTATTTAATTATGACATCACTAACTTTACAAAAATACTAAAGTATAATACTAAATATTATAATTGATATTAAATTATTTAAGCCAACTCAAAACTTGAAAGAACTTAAAATGATTATAGAGTGATAAGAATTTATTTTCCTTGGCAAAGCAGTTAAAAAAATGAAGTAAAATGGTTTCAAGTTGTTACAGATTTTAAAGTTATACTTTCTCAATATAGTGAATTAATAATTAACTGGGTTAACTGATAGAGTTGGGAGGAGTGAATATCAAGTCACAAATAATTCAGAAAGAAAGACTTGTTTAGGGGACCCAATAATGATGTAGCAAGTCCTAGAATTTTTGATTCTCTTCCAACTTTTTCTAGTAGTGGGATTTGAAGAGCCAAGACAGGAACCAGAGCACTTGGGCAAACCTGGGGTCTGGACAAGTAGAAATGCTGTGGTGGGGACTTGGGAGCTGCAGTGTGGTCAGGGGAAGAGGTTGGGTACTATAGTTTCTTAACCAGCTTCTCTGTAGTAAGGGAGAGTAAGGTGGGTTTCTCATGGCACTTTCATCATAGATTAATTGCAAACCAGTTAGTATGCTCTTGGATTATCAAGAATTGACTATATTTTTATGAATTAGGTATTATATTATAAACTGTGCATATATATGTATAGCTATTATGGCTACAGAAATATTACTAGCAAGGAAAAAGGGTATTCTATCTCTAAAATTTTTTACTTCAATTTTAATTTCAGTGTACTCATTTATTTATACTTTTCTTGATTTATGAATAATAGAACTAGCTACTATTGATTGATTACTTGCCTGACCTTTGCAAGAACCCTTTGAAGCCTTGTAACCCCTTTTATACTTGTTGAAGCTCAGAGAAGTTACTCAAATTCCCAGAGCTAGTAAGGGGTAAAGTCTATATTTTAACCAAGTTCTCCTTGACCGGAAAGTTTGTATTGTATTGCCCAAACAAAATTCTGGATTTCTGATATGAAGTTCTGCATTTGTGAAACAAAAATATTCTTATGAAATATTTACATAGTATTATTTACTTATGGCTACTAATGCCTTTATATAAGGTATCTCTAAAGGCAGACAAACTTTAAAGACCAGTTATTAGGTAAGTAAACTTACCTGGGATTTTATTTTCTCATCTGCAAAATGAATATAATAGTCCTACCTAACTAAGGTTTATAAATATTAAATGGTATACATGGCAGGGTAGGCTTACAATAAGTTGTTAAGACTATGATCATGTTATTTAAATTATTTTATTGCTTTTAACTTATATAGATTTAGTATTCTAGATTTTTTTATTAATATCTTATTCTGGGGAATGTGATAATGTTCTTGATTTTAGATACTTTATAGGATACATTTTAAGTAATCTTCCTTTTTATAAATTGTAATTTCTACAACATTTAATGTATTTTTTAGTAAAATAGCTCTGTTGGAGGTAATAATGATTAATTGCTAGTTCTAAGATAAGTAGAATGCTTTGAATTTTAGCTTCCATTTTCCTTTTTGTTTTGTAACCTTCTTTGTCCTTTTTTATTAATGTAAAAAAAGATAATCTGTAATGTAATAGCAGAAATCATTTATATATAAGAATATGTAAAATATAGGTGATATATAAATATTATGCTTATATGTACATATATGAACATCCTAAAATATTGCCACAACAGCAAAGGGAATTTTGTTAAAAGGTCGCTTATTATTTCTTGCGTGTAGTAGCCTCCTAACTTGTTTCCCTACCTCCAATCTTGCCCCTCATAGATTCCTCCACCACAGTATTGGCAGAGTGATTAATGTAAAATGAGATTCTGTGTCATTCCCCTGCTCGACCATGGGTCCCCATGACCTTCAAGATGAAGTTTAAGAATTTTTGAGTAGCATCTAGTTTCTTTGTAATCTGGTGTTTATGTCGTCAGCCTCCTCTCCCACCCCTCATCATCTCTATCCTTACATTTTGGTAGAATCTACTTGTATCCCACACCTCACCCCTTTACCATCTGTTGAACTGTGTCCTTCTCAGTCCATTGCTCCTACTATTTGTTCCCTTGTCTCGACTGTCCTTTCCCTGCTATTTACCTTACTATTTTCTGATCTTTTAAGATCTAGCTCAGGTATCCATTTATTCAGCATAATATCCCTAACTTCTCTCCCTAACCTGTTTCTGAGCTGGGCTAAGTGAGTGGCCTCTGATATCAGAGCGCATTGTGCATAAGTATCTACACTGACTGCATATGTTAGCACTGTCTTCCTAGGTGCTTGTCTTTCCCAAGTTTAGGCAATAAGTTCTCAAGGACAAGGACTATGTCTTATTCACTTTGGTGTAACCTCTTTCATCACAATGTCTGGAAAAATAAACAATGTAGAATGAACTAAAGTAAAAGTTGGGTTCTAGTCACTTTTTGGGGCCCTCTAGTTCTTCAGTTGTGCATATACACTCTTATCCAGAGAGTTTGATTGATTAGTAGAGGTTTTATCACTTTCTAGAGAATTCTTACCTTGGATTTTCTTTTTACATCTGTTTTCTCAGTAATCCTGAGTCAAAATTCTGGGCAATCTGCTTCTTAAGATGTAAAGGATAATCAAATTATTTTGACTTTCTGGTCCATACTTATCTCTGCTTCTGGCTTTATTCTCTCTGGTCCTCTTTATTAATTTTATAGAAGCCACCTGGCTGCTTCCATTTATAATCCTGTGGTTAATCCAACTGGGTCTCCTTTTGCCTTGTAGTAGGGGTTCTGATTAATATAGCATGAAACCATAAATGATATATATACACATCTGACTTTGTTAGTAGTTGCTTCAACCTTTTAGTTTTCAAATAAAGTTTAAAAAAGTTTGTATTGCCCTGGCCAGTGTTCTCAGTGATTAGAGCATCAGCCCACACACCAAAGGGGTCATGGTTTCGTTTCCCAGTCAAGGGTGTGTACCTGGTTTGCAGGTTTGATCCCCAACCCCAGTAGGGGAGTTTGTGAGAGGCAATCAATTGATGTGTTTCTTTCACATCCATGTTTCTCTCCTTTTCTCTCTCTCCCTTTTTCCCTTTTCCTCTTTCTTCCTCCCTTCCACTCTCTCTAAAAATTAATGGAAAAAATATCCTTGGGCGAGGATTAAAAAAAAAAACTTTCAATAATTAATTCTAAATTCAAAGGCAGCCTTAGATACTGGGTAAGGTGCAGTTATGTTCTGACTAGATATTAATGGTGGCCTTGTAATCCAACAACTTCCTCCAGGGCATTGTATTTATTCATTTTAATAAGTTTTTAAGGCTATGATTTACAAAAGTTACATTGAATAATTATGTCTCAAAGTTAACTAAATAAAATCAGTTAACAGTTATTTGACTTCTCTCTGAAAATCCTCATTGTTTCGTGTCGCTGAGTTATCAGTTTCTGTGACAATCTGGAATAAAATAGGAAAAAATCTTCACAATACACATAGACTTTTGACCAATTCTAGATGGATTTCTTTGCTCTCAAATCTTTACTTAGTCTTTGTAAGTGATAATATAATCTCATTATAAAATGTTTGTTAGAATAAAGTATCATTACTTTTTTTTAATTGCTAGGGGATGTCATTTTATCATGTTATGTATTTGCTAGACTTCACCCATATATTAGTTTTATTTTATTGATGGATCAGGTAATTTTGTTATATGGGTTTTAAATATATTTAGGTTTAATGTATACTGTCTTATATTAATTGGGGAAGGAATTGTTACTATTTTTGCTAACTAGAAGCAATGAGAAAACACTATATTGAAAATTGTTACCTGGTCATTTTGGCATGATAATTAAAGCACAGCATTATGGGCAAGTGTCATGCTACTTTTCAGAAGAGCCCAAACCTTTACAAAAGTTTTTCTCATTGTAAAGTCACAATTTCTCCTTTCTCAGAGGAAGTGCCAACCATTGAATATTTACTTAATTGTTGCTTTTTTAAATGTTGCATCTGTATGAGAAAGGTAAAGTAGTGGAAAAAGCATTGTTGCCTTGGGTAAAGAAGACAACAAATAGATAATAGTAGCCTATATTCTCAACAAATGATATCATCATTTTAAATAAAAATCCTTTTACCTCAAGGTTTACTTATAACATATAGCTGAGTAATTTGTTTTTAATAAGGTAATTGTTGACTAAGAAAGTTTTTATTCTCACCACAAATTAATACTTGAGTGTTTATATAGCTCATATTGAAGGTCCCTCAAAGTAAATGTTTCTTGGTTCACTGAAATCAGGCCCTTACTTACTCTTCACTATTTTACATTAAATTCTGTATAAAACGGTGTTATTACTTTACAACATGACAAAATCTTTTATGGAATAGGAGCACAAAATAACTGATCAGTCTTCTATGTAGAATTCCTGAGCCTTTTGAAATTGAGTTGGTTCTCAGCTTTACCCAACACTGGCTTGTGTTTAGGCTTTCTACCATTTCTCCATCAGCTCCCAGCTTCCAAAAATTTATTACTATTGTTTCCTTTTCTATTTTCCTCATTGCTGGAGTTTTACCTTTAAAAATCCGTTATTCTATAGTTTTAGAGGTGTTTAACAGAAGGGAGGAAGTGGGATGGAAATTAGATGTGCATATTCAACTTGCCATCTTTATCAGAAAATTACTGCTTATAACTTCACTTACCCAGAATTTCTTAGAGTTTTAATCACTTTGGATGCACTTCATTTTGTGTG
>NW_005878178.1:0-7920 GCF_000147115.1 Myotis lucifugus | reverse complement strand
TGGGACCCCCTCGAAAGGATGTCCTACTGCCGGATTACAGGGATCGGGCCTAAACCGGCAGTCGGACATCCCTCTCACAATCCGGGACTGCTGGCTCCTAACCACTCACCTGCCTACCTGCCTGCCTGATTGCCCCTAACCACTCTGCCTGCTGGCCTGCTCGCCCCCAACTGCCCCCTGCCGCCAGCCTGCTCACCCCCAACTGCCCCCTATGCCAGTGTGCTCTCCCCCGACTGCCCCCCCTGCCAGCCTGCTTGCCCCCAACTGCCCTCCCCACTGGCCTGCTCACCCCCGCCTACTGGTCTGCTTACCCCCAATGGCTCCGCCCCCCATCAGCCTGATCACCCACAACTGCCCTCCCCTCTTGGACTCTAACCGCCTCTACCTCGGCCCCGCCACCATGGCTTTGTCCAGAAGAACGTCTGGAAGGTCTCCTGGAAGGTCTCCCAGTCTAATTAGCATATTACCCTTTTATTAGTATAGATAGAGGCCTGGTGCACGGGTGGGGGCCAGCTGGTTTGTCCTGGATCAGGGTGGGGGTCCCACTGGGGTGCCTGGCCAGCCTGGTTGAGGGGCTGAGGGCTGTTTTCAGGCTGGCCACGCCCCCTGGCAACCCAAACTCCCAGCCTCTCCTTTTTTTCTTTTTTTTCAGCGCCTCCTTAAGCGGAGGCTGGAAGCAGGTATCTGGGATTTAAAGGAAGGCCCATTCTTGCATGAATCTTTGTGCATCAGGCCTCTAGTATATACATAAAATTTAGTGGATATCCTTCCAAATATTTTCTACACATATGTATACATATGTAACAGGTACAAATTTCACAGTTCAAAAACAGGTATGTCTGAATTGTAACTTTATTTTCTATAACTCAAGTCAGTTTCTATTTTAGGCCTCAATCCCTCTGATGGCAAAAACTAAATCTAGTTAATTCAAGGTAAATGCTAGCACTTTATGATTTGCTTCTTTATTAGTGATCAAGTAGTTTAATTCCAGTGAATTCAGAATTTATTAATGGTCCTTTCTTCTCTCCTTTCAACTTCATCTATTTGCCAGTTTTTAAAACTTATTATAAAAGAAATAGGCATTCATTACAGAAGAATGTTAAACCATAAATAAGAGAAATGAAAAAATAAAAATTATCTGTAAACCCAGCAGCCAGAAATAATTAAACCTTCCAAATTATTCTCTTCATATATTTGCATTTTGGGGATCATATTGTAACTAGCTATTACTGCTTAATATAGAGCCAACCTTTTTCCATGTTGCAAAATATACTTCTGCAGCATTTTTAATGATTGCATTGTATCCTATATGCAAATGCACCATAATTACTGTCTGTTTTTGTATATTTGGGTTGTTTCCAACTTTCCACTTTTACAGAACTACTTGTAACCAAATCTCTGTGCACGTCTCTACTTCTTTCCTCACAATAAAATTCTGGAGCTGGTGTTCAGAGGGGCACTGGTTGAAGGGCTTTGCCTCATGCTGTCAGCAGACCTGCAGAAACGTGGCACTGCCTTATACCGCGGGCAAGATGGTCCTTTTCTCCACGCCCTGCCAGCACCATCTTCATCATTTTTTGTCATCTTTGTTAATTTGATAGAGCAGTGGTTTTGTAATATTGTTTCAAGTTATATTTCTTTAATAACTAGTAAATAAAACCTGTTTTTAGGCATCACTTATGTGAATTGCCTACTCCTATCTTGCCCCTTTAGACTTACGTTTGTCTCATTCATTTGCAAGAACTCTTTGTTAGCTACGTTGCAGATGTTTTCCCAGTTTGTTACTTGACCTTGAATTATGTCTGTGTGCTCTTTTGAGATTGTAAGAGCCCAAGCCACTGGGCCAGAAGTCTGGTCTTTCACAAATGCTCTGCCTTTGAATAAACTTAGAACACAGAGATTTTTGCATCAGTTACTCCACCTGGAGGACCAGCAGGCAGTCTCCTGGGCAGTTATTTGAACTGGGGGTTCCAAGGGGCTGTTTACACCATGTAGGTCCCTCCTCCCCATGGGAGCCCCACGTTTCCATCAGAAGCAGCAGGGAAATGGCCTCCACCTTTCTTCTGCCTCCCAGATCTCACTTAAGGGTCAAACCTAATTGCAAGGGAGTTAGTTCTCCAAGCTCCCCAACTAGAAAGAAGGTACAGTGGGGCCTTGACTTACGAGTTTAATTCGTTCCAAGACCGAGCTCGTTAAGGAGCTCGTTAACTCAATGCAAAAAAATCGGTGGAGAGACAGCTGGTATCTCAACTCGTTAGTCGGGACACTCATAAGTCAAGGCCCCACTGCAGTGAGAGACGGGAGCTAATGCACAGTCCTCACTCATGTCACGGGGCTTTCCTTCTGGTTTGGTCGTTATCCATTCTGGAGCCTGGCAGGAAGTCTCCCCTGTTACCATGTTTTTCGATTTTTCTTGGCCATTTTCACAGATGTATTTTTTAGATATGTTTTTTTCAGGCATGTTTTTCAAATGATTATTTTGAATTAAAAAACACACCTAGATACTGTTTTGTAATTTACTGGGCCTCTCCTTACCCTGGTTAGTATTCTTTCTACTGTTTTTAGTCCAAAGTCTGATCGGTACAGAGGCAGTTAGTATATTTGCCATTTGTCACGTGCTATTTTATCCTTGGACATATTTTAAAATTCTGACCCATAAGGAAACAGCACCACTCATCCTCTCCCTTTATCTTATTGTTCTTAGCAACTTCTGACGCAACTGACGGGTGCTTCTCCTTCCGGAACTCTTGCCCACGGACTCCCCTGCCACCACTCTCCTGGGTCTCCCCCTCCCTCTCTGACCACTCCTCAGCCTTCCCATCCAGCTTGCCCGCCTCCCTCTTTTTCTCTCCCCAACTTTCTTTCTATGTGAGTCACAGGGCTTCCATGTCACCTAGTGCCAGACATCCAAATAAGTCCCCCAGGCGCCTCAAGGCCATGTACCCAGCTGCCTGCTTGCCCTCTCTGCTTGGTCCTCTTGAAACCAAAAGGTGGTGTTCGAGTCCGAGTTCATTGTCTCACAAAACCAAAGAATGGCTTCACGGACAAAACGGTTACGGAAGCAAAGTTTATTGGGAGAAGCCAGTCCTAGAGAGTGTGCAGCTGGGGTTCCAAAAGCAGCCGGTGTCCAGAGCACCCGTTCCATGTCGAAGCTGATGCAGCTCAGCTTCCAAGCTCATTAAAGTGTATTAGCCCATGGCCACGTGGGCGCAGGGCGTGCATCCCCAGGTGCCAGAGGGTGAGGAAGAGGAAGCATGAGCTTTTTATCTCGGTAGGTACATGCCTCGCTAGCTCCTGAGTGGTCCTCTCAAGAATTCTGCCTCAGCATCAGCCTTGGGATTGGTTTATATGCCTCACTGCCTTGTGATTGGTTATCTGCAAGCTGCCTGTCTCAGCTACATCCATACATTTTAAAGCTAGTGTCTCCCACGTGGGCCCTCCTTTCCCCAGCTGGGTTGTCTTAGTAATTCTGCCTAGCTGGGTTCCCTGGTTCTACTCTCTACCCCCACCTCCCACCCCCACCCCCCCACCTAGCTTCCCTCTGTCTCCTCACTCTCACAGATATTTCTAATTAAGGTGTCCAAACTTAATTTCAGAGAGGAAGGGAGAGGGAGAGAGAGATAGAAACATCAATGATGAGGGAGACGGCTGCCTCCTTCACACCCCACACTGGGGATCAAGCTGGCAACCCGGGCATGTGCCCTGACTGGGAATCGAACCATGACCTCCGGGTTCATAGGTCTATGTTCAACCACTGAGCCACACTGGCTGGGCTTGGTGGATTGGTTTTTAAATTTGCATTTAACCCAGGTGCATTTGCTCAGCTCAGTATTTCCTTAGATCAGCTCTGTCAGTGGGGTTGTCGGTTACCTACTGAGTATTTGACACCTTGGATCCTATTTTTCCTGTACTGGGCCTCCAGTAACGGGGCATGGTGGGGAGAGGGGAGAAGAGGGAGAAGGGAGCAGTGGAGGGAGCACAGTCCAAAATAGAAGTGTCTGTTGCCTTCAGGATATATCCAGTCACAGGAAGAAAGACTCATTCTCAACAAAGAACAAAGTAACTTGCAAGCAAAAAAATGAAGACAATCCAGAAGTGCTGATGAAAAGAATTGTTTAGAGGGGCTGGAAGAGGTTAATGGGAGAAAAAGGAGGACCCATGTAATACTTTCAACAATAAAGATTAAAAAAAAAAAATCGTTTAGAGCAGTGGTTCTCAACCTGTAGGTCGCGACCCCTTTGGCGGTCGAACGACCCTTTCACAGGGGTCGCCTAAGACCATCCTGCATATCAGATATTTACATTACGATTCATAACAGTAGCAACATTACAGTTGTGAAGTAGCAACGAAAATAATTTTATGGTTGGGTCACAACATGAGGAACTGTATTTAAAGGGCCAGAAGGTTGAGAACCACTGGTTTAGAGGAATATAAAGTTAGTTAGGTATACCTCCGGGGTAGGTGGACCAATGTGAACCTAAAAATAAAAAGCCAAAGTGAGAGCAGCAAGCTCTTCTTTGAGATCCCAAAGATTCCTGCCGGAACCCAAACTGCCCCGAGTGTGAGGTGAAGGAAGGAGTTTAGGAGACTAGGAAGGGAAATAACCACATGAATAGGATAATTCCCATTGCTGCTGACCAGCTGTTACTCGAGCTCTACATGGATTCTATCTTAGAAAATGATTCTGTAATCAACAGTCCTTGTGGTCAGCATGTCTGCTATCCTGTTAGTTTTGCAAATAGCTGTCTGGCCCAGTCCAAAGGTTATTTTGTCCAGTTCAAACATTCCAAAGGTTCATGGAGCAAGACATGCAAGCAGTTCCTCTGGAATGGCTCCCCTTATGTCAGCTTTTCACCCCAGGAAGGTCTTGAAGGGAAGCCCTGCTGGGGGTAATAAGTGCTTGGCTCCCAGCAGAACCAAGCTGCAGTAGGACTGTGGTCCTCATACTCTGAGCTGGGTCTGGAGCGGGGCGCTGGGTGCTGGTCTGGCTGCCTGACCGCTTTCCCATACCCTGTCAGTCCTTAAAGCAGCGCCTCGTGGAGGAGCACTGAAGAGCTTTGGAGAAACAAGTACAACCGTTACCCCCAAACCACAATTATAACCTTATCATAATGAAACACATGCATTAATGTTTCAAAGTGCCGTCTCGGAGCTCTTATCAGATTCAGTTTTCCACCTTATTTTGGGACAAAAGTGTGATCCACATGTGCCCCCCCTCCCCCTTCAGAACCGACACTGGACTCCTTCAGAAGAATGGAAGTTACAGGCAACCAGCTCCCCAGCAAACACTCATTACATATTGCCTGGGACCTGCTAAGGCAATTTGTTTTTGTTTTTGGTTAGTTCTTACCCAAGGATGTTTTCCATTGACTTTTAGAGAGAGTGGAAGGGAGGGGGCGAGAGAGAGAAACATTGATCAATTGGTTGCCTCCCACATAAGCCCCCACCAGGGCCGGGGGTCAAGCCTGTAACCTGCAGCCGAGGTACGTGCTCTTGACCGGAATTGAACCTGGGACTCTTCATTCCGAGGGCTGAAGCTCTATCCACTGGGCCAAACCGGCTAGGGTGGCAGTTTGTTTTTGAAAGAGGCCACCGGCTTTGGGAGTTAATAATCCTTCCCATGCCTGCCAGCTCCAGGTTGCTCACTGCTCTGTGGCAATCACCTCTGTGCTGTGTCACTGGGTCATTCCTAATGATTGTTAAGGGACTGACCTTTTCACATGATCGATGCTTCTAAATCGGACCCACATGGGGTCTTATCTGGGGAAATACCAAGCTTACTTGCTTGCATTCTGACATACCTTCTGAGTGGGTGAAAAACTATTGGGATTTCAGCAGAGAACTGGGTGTGGTTTATGAAATGGATCAGATTACTCATCTACAACCCAGAGTGAAGAGAATATTCTGAGAAAATGTATTTATTTACTTTTTTCTTTGCCAATGCCTGGAACACCACAGTACTTCATTCTAGGGAAGAGGTCAGGGACGGGTGCTCCCCCCTCTTAGCCTGGGGTGCCACCTCTTCCTTCTCCACCCAAAAGATCCTCCGACGTCTTTTATCACCAGCTCTAGTGCCACCCCCTCCTGGAAACCTCAGTGGCTCTCAGCACCGGTCCTTTGCCTTGTGTGAGAATTCACTGTTGGTAGCTGTCCCTGGGCCTGCTCCTGTGGACTCTTCGACTCCATACCACCCCAACATTACCCTGAGGGACTCGAGTGGAGTGTGAATAGCTGCAGAGTGTAGTAGACAGAAGCACCACAGAGGAAACAGAGCTTTAGTGAAGCGCTATCGGTGAACCCTCCTAGCAAGGCTGTGAAGTCAGAGTTAAGAAAGAGGGGTAGAAATGAGGGCTATAAAATGTTGAAGATTTCACCTGATACATTTTGGGGAAACCAAGAAAGCAATGTGATAGGGTGGAGGCAGGACTTTGGGCTGAGCTCTGAGTGAAATGGGTAAACTCCAATAAACTAGATCCCTAGAGAAGAGAGAACATATTAAAAACCTGGTTGCATGAAGTAATGGAAAATAGGATAGGCATTCCAAGGATGCTATGCTGTTTTCCCATTTGAAAAAGTACGGAAGTACAATCTGGAAAGTAAGTACGGGAAAGTGGGAGTTCGCACAGAGACACCATGGCATAGCCGCTGTGCACACAGAGCCTGCCACCAGGGGCCCAAGATGCCAGCTCCGACACAGAGCTCTGTGCCCATGGACAATCCCCTCACCTCTCCACGCCCAAGTTCCCCGCTGCCAAGTGGGAAATGAATAATGGCCTCCTCATAGTATCTTGTCAGACTGCAAGTGTTGCTAGCAATGATGCCTGGGAAAAGTGAACACCAGATGGCGTTGTTATATAAAGTTTCTAAGATTTAGTAGGTAAGTTATTTGGAACAAATAAACTTTAGGGATAACCTGATTAAGTCCTGTGTGATTCCACAGATGGTAAAACGCAGAGTCATTATATGACCTTTATAAGTCACTTCAGCCCTGGACGGTTTGGCTCAGTGGATGGAGCGTCGGCCTGCGGACTGAAGGGTCCCATGTTCGATTCCGGCCGAGGGCACATGCTTGGGTTGCGGGCTCGGTCCCCAGTGGGGGGCGTGCAGAAGGCAGCCAATCAGTGATTCTCTCTCATCATTGATGTTTCTATCTCTCTCTCCTCCCTTCTTCTCTGATATCAATAAAAAAATATACTTTAAAAAAAAAGTCACTTCAAACACATATTATCTACCAGTCTCTTCGGGTCATTCTTAAATGGCTTTTTATGTACTTAAATCTTGTCTTCCAGTCTGACTCTTGAGTGTAAGAACTATGTCTTAATCTCATATGACCTAACGGTGTTCAGCACACATAGCAGGGCTAATAAATAGCTGGGGTTTTTTTAATACAAAATTTCAAATGTGTCCCAATAGCAACCTTTTACATATTAGCAATTATTATTATTATATTATTTTTAATGCCACTTACTAAGACCCAGACGGCCCTGGGAGAAAGGTCTAGATACGTAAGTTTTTGAAAAGGGAGAGAAGACCCCAGGAGGCGGGGCCTGGAAGAAGGTGTGTTTCCTGGAAAAGTTTGATGAAAGCAAAAGGGACCACAGGGCTCGTAGCCTGTACTTATCAGCGGCCCCTCTCTGTCCAGCTGCAGCAGCTGATTCCACATGAGTCCCTCTCGGTGCTGCTCACAGGCAGCTGCAGAAACAGACATGCCAACAGCCTCCCAACAGAACCCAGGCCATGGAGGGAGACCCGAGTGCCTGGCTGCCAGGGGCCTTGGAGGAGCCTTGACCAGGGGCTGGCATGTATTTTTGCTATTAACTAAATGTTCAGGGACTCACCTGAACAGGAAAGAGGCACTAAGCCATTTGTCAGCGATTTTAGACGATGACTAATTTATGGGGGACGGTGGGCTGGGAGGCT
>NW_005878177.1:0-7921 GCF_000147115.1 Myotis lucifugus | reverse complement strand
ATGGAGTCTATTTTAGGGTTTTCTATGTACAGTATCATGTCATCTGCGAACAATGACAATTTTACTTCTTCTTTTCCAATTTGGCTGCCTTTTATTTCTTCTTCTTGTTTGATCGCTATGGCTAGTACTTCTAGTACTAGGTTGAACAGGAGTGGTGAAAGCGGGCATCTCCTGTCTTGTTCCTGTTCTTAAGGGAAATGGTTTTAGTTTTTGCCCATTGAGTATGATGTTGGCTGTAGGTTTGTCATATAAGGCTTTTATTATGTTGACGTATGATCCTTCTATTCCCACTTTGCTGAGCGTTTTTTTCAGAAAAGAGTGCTGGACTTTGTCAAATACCTTTTCTGCATCAATCGATATGATTATGTGATTTTTGTCCCTCAATTTCCCTTATATGATGTATCACATTTATTGGTTTGCGGATATTGTACCAGCCTTGCATCCCTGGAATAAATCCCACTTGGTCATGGTGTATAATTTTTCTAATGTAATGCTGGATCTGGTTTGCTCGAATTTTGTTGAGGATTTTAGCATCTATGTTCATCAGGGATATTGGCCTGTAATTCTCTTTCTTTGTGGTGTCTTTATCTGGTTTTGGGATTAGGGTAATGCTGGCTTCATAGAAAGAGCTTGGAAGTGTGCCTACCTCTTGAATTTTTTGGAATAGTCTGAGAAGGATTGGTTTTAGTTCTTCTTTGAATGTTCAATAAAACTTCCCTGTGAAGCCATCTAGTCCAGGGCTTTTATTTGCTGGAAGCTTTTTGATTACTGTTTCAATTTCATCAGTAGTTATCGGCCTATTCAGGTTTTTTTTATTCTTCCTGATTGAGTTTTGGAAGCTTGTATTTTTCTAGGAATGTGTCCATTTCATTGAGGTTGTCCAGTTTTTTGGAGTAGAGTTGTTCATAGTATTTTTTTACAATCCTTTGTATATCGGTAGGATCAGTTGTTACTTCACCTCTTTCATTTCTGATTTTGTTTTTTTGGGTCCTCTCTCTTTGTTTCTTGGTGAGCCTGGCGAGAGGTTCATCAATCTTGTTTATCCTTTCAAAGAACAAGCTCTTGGTTTCATTGATCTTTTGTATTATTTTTTTGGTCTCTATGTCATTTATTTCTGCTCTGATCTTTATTATTTCCTTCCTTCTGGATACTGTGGGCTTTTCTTTTTGCTCTCTTTCTAATTCTTTAAGTTGCAAGGTTAGATAATTTATTACCAGTTTTTCTTGTTTTTTTGAGGTAGGTCTGTAGAGCTATGAATTTCCCTCTCAGGACTGCTTTCACTGTGTCCCATAGATTTTGGATTGTCGTGTTTTCATTGTCATTTGTTTCCAGGATGCTTTTTATTTCTTCTTTGATCTCTTTGGTAACCCAATCATTGTTTAATAGCATGCTATTTAGCCTCCAAGTGTTTGATTTCTTTTCATTGTTTTTATTGTAGTTGATTTCTAGTTTTATGCCATTGTGATCTGAGAAGATGCTTGTTATGATTTCTAGTCTCTTGAATTTGAAGAGACTTTGCCTGTGTCCTAATATGTGGTCTATCTTTGAAAATGTCCCGTGTGCACTGGAGAAGAATGTATATTCTGTAGCTTTGGGGTGAAGTATTCTGACAATGTCAATTAAGTCCATTTGATCTAGTGAGTCATTTGCTGTTTCTTTGCTGATTTTTTGTTTAGGGGATTTATCCAGTGGTGTCAGTGGGGTATTAAAGTCCCCTACTATGACTGTATTGCTATCGATCTCTCCCTTGATATCTTCCAGAAGTTGTTTTATGTATTTGAGTGCTCCTGTATTGGGTGCATATATGTTTACCAGAGTTATATCTTCTTGTTGAATTGCTCCCTTTAGTATTATGTAGTGGCCTTCCTTATTTCTTGTTATGGCCTTTACTTTGAGGTCTATTTTGTCAGATATAAGTATCGCAACCCCAGCTTTTTTCTCAGTTCCATTTGCCTGAAAAATTTTTTTCCATCCCTTCACTCTCAGTCTGTGTGAATCCTTTGTTCTGAGGTGGGTCTCTTGCAGACAGAAAATACATGGATCATGTTTTCTTATCTATTCAGCTACCCTATGTCTTTTTTAAAAAAATATATTTTATTGATTTTTTTACAGAGAGGAAGGGATAGAGAGTTAGAAACATCAATGAGAGAGAAACATCAACCAGCTGCCTCCTGCACACCTCCCACTGGGAAGTGTGCCCGCAACCAAGGTACATGCCCTTGACTGGAATCGAACCTGGGACCGTTCAGTCCACAGTCCGATGCTCTACCCACTGAGCAAAACCAGTTAGGGCAACCCTATGTCTTTTGATTGGTGCATTTAATCCATTTACGTTTAATGTTATTATTGATAAGTACTTGTTTGTTGTCATTTTTATTCTTAATGTTTGTGTTTCTTCTTGCCTTTCTGTTTCTTCTTTTTACAGCAGTCCCTTTAGCATTTCTTGCATTGCTGGCTTGGTAGCAATAAACTCTCTTAGCTCTTTTTTGTCTGTGAAGCTCCTGATTCCACCTTCAATTTTGAATGATAGCCTTGCTGGGTATAGTGTTCTTGGATTCAGTCCCTTCTTTGCATCACTTTGTATATTTCATTCCATTCCCTTCTGGCCTGGTGTGTTTCTGTTGAAATATCAGTTGATATTCTAATAGGAGCTCGCTCTGTCTCTCTCTGGCAGCCTTTAAGATTCTTACTTTGTCGTTGGTGTTTGCCAATTTAATTATGAGTGTCTTGGTGTCAGTCTTTCGGGGTTCATCTTGTTTGGGACTCTATGTGCTTCTTGGACTTGCATAGTTTTTTCTTGCCAATATCAGGTAAGTTTTCTGTCATTATTTCTTCAAATAGGTTTGCTATTCCTTGCTTCTCTTCCTCTCCTTCTGGTACCCCTATTATGCGAATGTTGTTTCGTTTTGTGTTGTCCCAAAGCTCCCTTAGGTTCTCCTCTTGCTTTTTAAATCTTCTTTCCAGTTGCTGCTGTGTTCGTGTGTTTTTTCCTACCTTGTCTTCTAATTCGCTGATGCAGTCCTCAGCCTCTTGTAGTCTACTGTTCCATTGTGTTCTTTATTGCAACTATGTCATTCTTCATCTCCTCTGGGTTCCTTTTCATGTTGGTGACATTCTCATTCAGCTCCTTATAATTCTCATTGAGTTGTGTGTATTTGTCATTCAGTTGTGTGTATTTGTCATCCAGCCATTTGAGCATCCTTATAACCATTACTCTGAATTCTTTCTTTGATATGTTGCTAGCCTCAATTTCATGTAACTCCCTTTCTGGTGATTCTTATTTTTCTTTCCTTTGGGGATTGCTTTTTTGTCTTCCCATGTTTTGCTGTAATGTTTGAATTGTAGATCCAATTGCTTTGCTACCCAGGTTCTTTTGGGGATGGTGCTACTGGTGTGATCTCTCAGGTCTCCTGGGCTTGGTAATCTAGCATAGCTCCCTACTTGAGCTATTTGGGTTCTCTTGATGTAGGCCTGTGAGCTGGAAATGCGCAACTGCAGTGTCTAGAAGTCAGCAGTAGCCATGGAGGGAGTGTCCCAATTTTTGCTGTCTTATGCCCTTGGTTGAAGTCACGCGTGCCCAGCGGGGACTCACAGTGGCACTGGAAGAGCATGCAACTGTAGTGTCCAGAGTTCTGCAGCTGTGGGGTGGGCAGACTCAGTTTTTGCTGCTGCACCTGTAGTGGATAGGCGTGCGCTCCCAGTGGCGGCTCACAGGGGAACCAGCAGTGCGTTTGCCAGTGTGGCTTACTGACGCACTCTGAAGGGCCCTGACACAGAAGCCATATAATTGAGGCGTCTGTGGGCAGGTATCCAGGGTGAATGAATTCAAAATTTCTACTGCCAGGGGGAGTGGGTCCGTGTTTGTCCAAGATCGCACCTAGCGGGGGCTTGCAGCAGCTCCCACGAGCGCCCTGTGGATAGACTGGCTCTGGGTGCCTGCTCCTTGGAAATGCATGACTGTGGTGGTGAGTTTGCTGGCACAGAACTCTGACACACTCTGAGGGGCCCTGGCGCTAAAGATGCGTAGCTGGGTTGTCTGTGGGCAGTTATTCAGGAAGAAGGAATTTAGAATTTCTACTGCGGGCAGCGCACCCTTGTCTGTTCAAAATCACACCCAGCAGGGGTTCATAGTGGCATCCAAGAGCTGCCTATGGAGTGGTGTACCCTGGAAGTCTGCGCGCTGGAAACACGTGAATGTTGGAAACTCGCGAATGTGGAATCCAGCGTTCTGCTGCTGGGGAGGGAGGAAGTTGCACTTACTACTGTGGGAGCAGTGCACCTTTGGAGGTGGAAGTCCAAGGGTCTGCGGGTCTGTGGGTGGGGCAGCAGGATTTTGGCTGGAGTGGCTGCTGGGTCGTGGGCAGTGTCCAAGGCCTGTCTGGGTGGTGGTGCTTATGAGTTCCTAGAAGAGGCCGCTCTCCCCTTCAAGATGGTGTGGGTTCTTGAGAACTCTGATTTTTAACTAAGTACATTATGGCCAACGTAAAACATGGTTGCACTGACTCCCTTTCAGGTACTTTTGGCCATGTGATATGTTTCAGCCAATGAGAGGCAAGCTGAGGCATTTGAGTGATAATCCTTTACTCTCCTCATTCCTGTTTTTAGAACACAGATATGATGGCTGAGTTTCATCAACCATTTTGGACCATGAGGGGACCCTGAGAATAGAATCCAGGTGCTAGACTAGAGGTGGCCAAGCAGAAAGATACATGACTGATTCCCTACAGAGGCCACTAACCTACCATAACAGCTCCAAACCACCTGTATTTTATACAACAAAGGGGGATAAAATAAATCTGGCAAGTTTTTTTCTCCTAAATTCAAATTCAGACACATCTAGCATATATACCCTGTTTTCCCTCTTTTCTTTTTCTATCTAGTGTGAATGGGTGCTATAGAAGAGATACAGCACCTGCTGATACTGGAGATGCAGCAGGTAGTGGAAAGGAGAGAATTATCTGTTTCATGCCTTCTAGTCTTCCATCATGATTCCCATTGGCCAAACCTAGCCAGAGCCATTTTCAAAGAAGTCACAGGGGACAGCCTTCTCCAATGCAGAACAGAGCCAGAAAAGTTCAGGGGATGGATTTGAGAACAAACAGGCAAATGACATGGCCTGCCCAGAGATAGTTAACTAAATGAAGACCTCTATGTAAAGCATTTAGCACAGTCCCTGCTACATCATAGGCATACCATAAACACAGGCTCTCTTCCCCTTCACTGATCTCTTTTCTGTATTATAGATTCACACAATCATTCATCATTACATCTATCCCATATAGATAGTCCACAGGCACCTCCACTCAATTGTCAAAGACAGAATTCAGTACCTTCTGCCTCTACAAAATTCCCTCACTCCTGTGTTCTAATAAAGATGGTGGAATCACTATTATTTTAATCACTGTCTTTAAATCTCAGTGTCCTATTAAATTCTTCCCTCTTTGTAAACCTCCCTTCCCCACATCCATGGAGTTACTAAAACACAGACTCCTGCCTGCATGAATTTCCCAGCTATCCCCTCTAACTCTCAAGGCCATGCATGAATCTACACTGCTCTTGGCATCACCACACCTTCTCACACAGAGGCTCTGCCCTTTGCTGTTTATCTACACTAACTGGATTTCTGTTCTACTTTCTTTATCACCAGTTCCCTATTTTTTGGCTCACATGAGGCTTTGCATTTCAGTGTCTCAGATTCAACTTCTTGGCCTCCTTTCATCATCAGTTACATAGTTAATTAACAAATTTCTTTTAGGTTAAGTTCACAAAAGCAAGTCTTTTATTGGGCCCCATTCATATTTTCTTGCTACACCACTAAATTGATAGCCTATAAATTAACTGCCCATGTATGCTATGTCTAACATGGCTTGTCCATCAGGGCTCTAGAGGGGGCAATACAGGCTAAAATTTATATCTCTTAAACAGCCTTATTGCTACAAACTATTCTTCTCAAACTCAGTTATAATTATAGCATTCTCCTGATCAAAATGCTCTAAGACTTTGATGACTACTCACAACAAGAAGTGGAAAAATGTGAGCCTTAAAAAATTTAATAGGAAATACTTCCACTATTAAGAAGTATTATCACTTTGGGATTCAGGAAATGGTAATAAAATATGCTCACTAGGAATTTTTCACAACATGGGAATAATCTCCAATGGACTTTTCTACACTCATCCTATGCTCCAGTGCCTTGAATCCAGTGTTTGGGACTCTCCATTTCCAAATATACCCTCCAAAGTCTCTTCTTAGAGCTTCTGTTCTCTGTGTCAGGAATGCTTTTTCTTGATATTTTCAACATGTTGAGCTCCTTCTTACCAAGCCTAAGAAATTCCAACATGGTCTTTGCAATGCTCTTGCTGCTTATAACCCCAGACAGAATTAGTCCCTTCTGAATATGTATGTCCTCCCTACCCTATAAGCGCCAAGAGATCAGGGACAATATCTGTTTTGTTGACCATAGTATCCCCAGTACTCAGGAGAGACCTTGGCTTAGCAAATGCTTAATACATATCTTTTGAACAACTGTGCAACCCATAACACATCATTTCTTCCCCACATTTCCATTGCAGCACAGATATCACCTGCCTTAGATTCCAGCCATGTCAGTTCTTATCTCTACTTCCTAATAGATAGTAAGACTACATCTAATTAATCTTTCATCTCCCATGTACCTAGAAGACTACTTTAAACAATAAATGTTTGTGAAATGGAAACTTGAATGTATTTATTCCTTTTGTGTTCAAAGAAAGATTTGGATATAAGAAGATACTTTTCTCTTCACAAAGGGAAAATAAATTAACATTTGGAATCCTGGCTGTGCAGAGAAAATAGAAATCTCTAAAAAAAATGGAATAAAATTTAGGCTTTTAACATTCCTTAATTATAACACTTTAAACTGAAATAACTATTTCCATAATAAGCAATCAACATTGTTTTCATACTGCTGGTCATTACTGCAAAAAATAGTCTTGAACCTTGAGTTACAGAACAAATATATACTTTCTATTACAGAAAAAATTATCTTATTTCTAAATCTAAGTAATCTTAGGTAAAGATTGTTTTCAAAATTTATAGGTAGTGTCCTGTTATGACCAACAAATATAGAGTGCTTGCAAAAACAATTATTGCTTTAAATGATCAGTTATGGTAACTTTAACAGAAACAATGTGAATTTAAAAAAAATACACTTTAGTGCTAGCCAGTTTTGCTCAGTGGATAGAGCATCAGCCTGCGGTCTGAAGGGACCTGGGTTTGATTCCAGGCAAGGGCACATGCCTGGGTTGTGGGCTCGATCCCCAGTATGGAGTGTGCAGGAGGCAGCTGATCAATGATTCTCTCTCATCATTGATGTTTCTATCTCTCTCTCCCTCTCCCTTCCTCTCTCTGAAATAAAAAAATATATATATTTTAAAAAATACACTTTAACTCTTTGGTCAAAGGTAACAGTGAGTGGAATTAAACTCAATATTTCTGATTTTATTTTGCAGGAGAAATTGATTTTTTAATTGAATCAAAGATAAAGACCTATCTTTGGAAACAGAGCTGCTTGAGACTAGGATCCTGGCCTCAGCACCACCCAGTCTGATCGCAGACGCATACCAGGACCCTGCACCCACTGGGGACAGAGACCTGTGACCACAGCTACAGACCTGCGGACACCAAAAGTTCAGAGATCCCCGCTGCAGATCCGTGAGTAACAGAGCCCATCCCCCCTTCCCGCAGGCTCGCGGGCAGCGCCAAGTAACTAACTGTTAGACCCACCCCTTGCCGGGGCCTCAGTGCAGCAGGAACTTTGGCCTGGAAGTGCGCGAGCACCCTGGGAACTGATCCTTTGTGCACTGCCGGCTTTCGAAGCCCTGGGTTGGTTGCAAACCAAAGGCCCCAACCCCCGGGGAACTGATCTTACCCCCCACTGGGG
>NW_005878176.1:0-7922 GCF_000147115.1 Myotis lucifugus | reverse complement strand
GAAACGCAGCCGGGGCTGCAGGAGCGCCTCGGGTCCCAGCAGCCAGTCCTGCGTGACTCACCCGCCCGACCCAGCCCTCAGGCACTTTCTGTGTGTGTGGGGGGGGGGGGGGAGTGAGGGGGCCAGGCCCCGGCTCACAGCCTGGGCAGCAGCCAAGGTCTCCTGAGGCCGCCCCCGCCGCCCCAGGCCCTTCCCGAGGGTGGGCAGACCTCGCCGTCCCCGCCAGCCCTTCGTGGACAGCTGCGGGGCAGTGGCTGAGGGCTGGCCGGACACGCCTTCACCAGCCCAGTGGGCATGCGCGGGGACAGCCCCGTGGAAGTGGGCAATGGGGGTCTCACTGGGCAGCCCCCTCACATGTGCACAGCAGCCCGGCCCCCGCTCACCTCCCCTGTGCTCGTGTGGGGGTGGGGGTGCCACAGCCACCGTTCCAATAGACAGAGGGGCGTGCTGGCGAGGACAGAGCCCCAGCAAGGAGGGGCCCCCAGAACAGGCTCAGAGGCCACAGGCTGGGCCTGCCCAACCTCTCCTTTTACAGATGAAACGGAGGCCCGGGCCGCAGGGGGACTCGCTTCCCAGGGCCCGGTGACTGGGCGTTACCATCACAGACCAAGGTCAGACCAAGGTCGGGTCCGACCAGGCCCGAGGGACATCGGGAAACAGCTCGGGGCTTTCGTTTCCATTCACGTCTGCAACCAGTTTTTCAGCTTTGAAAGAATGAGTTTTAGGTTTTGTTTGTTCGTGTTTGTTGCTGTGTTTAATCCTCACCTGAGGATACCTTCCCACTGGTTTTTAGAGAGAGGAGAAGGGAGGGAGGAGGAGGAGAAAGAGAGGAACGTCGATGTGAGAGAGACACACTGACCTGGGCCTGGAACCTGCAACCGAGGTGCGTGCCCTTGACCGCAATCGAACCCTCAACCCTTTGGTTTTTGGGCCAACGTTCTAACCATTTAGCTGAACTGGCTAGGGTGCATTTTTGTTTAAGCAGCATTTTTATTGATTTCAGAGAGGAAGGGAGAGGGAGAGATAGAAGCATCAATGATGAGAGAGAATCATGGGTCGGCTGCCTCCTGCACACCCCCCGCTGGGGATCCAGCCCACAACCCGGGCCTGTGCCCTGACCAGGGATCGAACCCTGACCTCCTGGTTCATAGGTCAAGCTCAACCTCTGAGCCACAACGGCCGGCAGGACATTGTTTTGTTTGTTTGTTTGTTTAATAAAAATGCATCCGAATGAGGGTTTCATAGAAAGCCATGCCTTTCCCTCAAACAGCCTGGGAGGAGGCTCCACGTCACCCCTTCCCGTGCCGTCCCCGGCAGAGAGCGGCCTCGGCCCGGTGGTCAGGCCGCAGAGCCGGCCGTTGCCGAGTTCCTGGGGTTTGCTGGGCACGGAGGTTCCAGGACATGGCGGTCACTCCCGCGTCCCCAGCGACCAGCCCCCGCCACCTCTGTGTGCCAGCTCTCTGGTCCCCTGTGGTCACCATCTGGACCGGGCTCGGTCATCTAAAACGAAGGCTGGACCGAGGCCCCCGACACGGGCTGTCTGCCTCCCCCCCCCCCCCCACCAGCCCTGGGGCGCTAACCAGATGTTTCCCCCGTGATCTGCTCCAGGACCTGAGCAGAGCCCACATCTGCTCATCTTTCTGGCCAGGGCAGTGGCCATCCTGCCAGGCCTACCACAGGCCTCTCGGGTGGCCTCTGACCCGTGGCCCTGCCACGCTGAGAACAGGAAACCCTAGCTCCTTAACCCCGTCTTCCCCCGTGGCCCACATCACCAAGCTCAGACATGGACGGGTGGCCTTCCGCCCGAGTCCACGGCTGCCCCGCCTCCCGTGGTCAGCCCGCTGTGCCGGTGTGTGCATGCCCAGCGGCCTGGGCACCCATACGACCCACGCACACACTCCGCCAGCCACTCTGGTGGCCGGCCCAAGGACACAGGCCTTCCTTCCGTCTGGCCTCATCCAACATGCCCCGTGGCAAACAACAGCCCAGGCCACGGCAGTGCGAGGTGGCACCCTCGGTCTCACTGTGACCCAGGGGTCAGCTCGGGACACCTGAGCGCAGAGCGAGGCAGCTGCCCGAGGACGCCACAGCCCTGCTCGGGGACCCGGCACCCGGCTCAAGGGCTGCGCGGTCAGCGGCAGACGCCACAATGAGTGGGAGTTAGTCACTCATGGTGCAGTCAGAGCTGACACAGCCCAGCACGCGAGGCCGGCCTGACCTGGAGAGGGGGCCTCCTCCCGGACCCCGGCAGGGCAGCCTCCCCCCTTCCTCCGGCCGCCCTCGCCCGCCTCAGGGTCCCGGCCCCACGGTCTGGGCCTGCTCTGTGGGGGCTGCCGACCTGGACGGCCACTTGGCCTGTCTCTGGGCGCTCACAGCTCGAGAGCCAGCCGCCTGCCCTGCCTCCGGACCCTGAAGTGTGGGCAGATGTTTTACACCGTGATTCTGAGCAGAGCCCACATCTGCTCATCTTTCTGGCCTGAAATGTCCCTCGTAACAGTGGCCACTGTTCCCCTCTCCATCCCAGGGCTCCCAGGTCAGCACGGGACCCGACGACACTGTCACCCCCAAGCCGCGCGCACACGCGCACACGCGCACACGCGTGTCTGTCCATCTCCTCTGGGCACTGGGACCTCCTCCCTGCAATCAAGCCCCGGGAAGGCACCAAAATGCTATTTCGGGGAGGACACCGCGGCGGCCTTGCAGACAGACCGGGTGGCAGCGACAACACAAACCGCACGGAGGGCAAACCACCACCAACCGGCGCCCCCAACTCCGCCCAATGCCGCCGCGCAGGTCCCCCCACCCGCCCGGAGTCCAGGGCCTCGGCCTGTCCCAGCCGCCTCCCCGTGCAGAAGCGAGTGGCACGGGGGGCGGGGAAGAGACTCAGTGGGGCTTCGCTTTAGGAACATGACCTGCCACGACCTCGGAATGGTCAACAGGAGGAGGAACACGCCCACAAGAATGAGCCCAAGTGACCCGTGGGCGCCGACTCCCGAAGCATCAGGGAGGCTGGGGGCGGGGGGCTCGCCTACCTGAGATCCGGTCTCTCTCCATCACTTCGACAGACTTGGCAGCGGGTGGAGTCCCGGTCCCCTCTCCAGAGGCGTCCTCCCCTTCCTCCCCGTCGCCCTCCCTCCTTCTGCCTCCTCCTCCTCCTCCTCCTCCTCCTCCTCCTCCAAAACACCCTTTGTCTGGTCTAATTTCTTCAATCTGCTGCGATCGCGAACCCTCCGGATCACATCTCCATGTGCTGCTCATATGTGTGCCCCGCGCCGCGTAGCATTGTCTCTAAATCGGAGCGACGGGGAGCAGGAAAGCGAGGAGGAGGAGGGGGGGGTGGAGGGGAGGAGGAGGAGGAGGAGCGAGGGCAGCCGTGGGCCTCGAAGGGCTCCCACGGCCCGGGTCCCGGTCCACGGGCGGGCAGGCGGCGGGACCACGGAGGGAGGACCGTGTCCAGGCTCGGCGGTGGCTCGGCGCTTCCGGCGGCCTCTCTCCACCCACTCGGCCCGGCGAGTCCCGCTCGGCTCCTTTTTAATATCCACTTGGAGGAGCTTCCCTGAGCCTCTTGGAAGCCAGCTCAGCGTCAGATTCCTGGCGACGTCCACCGCCGCTCATTCCCCAGCTCCCCGACGCCACGGCTTCCTCTGGTCCCGGCGTCTGAGCAGCCGGGTCCTGGGCGGCCTCGCCTGCCCTCAGCGGCTGCCCGGCGGCCTCACCCCGACCCAGCTCGGCCGGAAGGAAGGAGGGCGGCCGCACCCCAGACGGCCGTGCAGGAGCACCTGCCCGAGCAGCCCACGCAGCAGCTGCCGTGGCCGGTGCCCCGAGTCCGCGGTGGCAGAGGCGGCGCCCCGCCCAGCGCCCGGGAGAGCGGGACAGACTTCCTGGAAGATTCCTACCACAGCATGAGTCAGTGAGTCTCAGCTGTCCCCTGGGGGAGCCGCCCGCCCATTTCCCCAGACTCAGCGCCTCTGGCCGGGGGCAGGGCCCCGGCGGGCTGGGGGCTGCTGCCGTGGGCCTGGGGTCCCCGGGGCTGGGGGGCGGGGAGCTGGGGACACCCCTTCTGCTCTGTAAGCTTCTTGCACCTCCAGGGCTGGAACGGGCAGCCCTGGGGACAGACAGAGCCGGGTTTGTTCGCCCGGCCCCGTTCAAAGAAATGTGCGACGTGCCAATGCTGGCCGCTCAGCGATTTCACCCGGAACTCCAGACTTTCCGCTTCTCCCGGGACGGCGAGGGCCTGTGGCCGCAGCCCTGAGCCCTGCCCGGCCACGTGGGCTGGGCCGGAGGTGCCACCCCTTTGAGATGAAACCACGTCTCCCCGTTTGCCCTTGGCTCATTTTCGTTATTTGCTGCCCGTCCCTCCCGGGCGGCCTCTGAGTGGGCGGATCCTGCCCGCCACGGCCGCCTGAGCTGGGTGGCACCAAGCCCCCGTCCCCTCCTGCCCAGGACAAGACCCCAAGTGCAGTCTGCCCAGTAACAAGGGCATCTTCCTGGGTGTGTGTGTGGGGGGGGACAATTCTCAGACTCTGGGAGACAAGCACAGCCGCCGCCCGCCCTCAGCAGAGCTGGAGGACACCCCAAAGGCAGCTGCACGGGACAGAAGGTGGGACCGTGTCTCAGCCAAGGGGAGCCGGGCTCAGGCGCTGTGGTGAGCTGCACGACGGCCCCGTGATGTCACATCCCTGGAACCCGGAGCCTCACGTGGAGAAAGAATCGCTGCAGATGGACTTAGCGAAGGACCCTGAGAGGGGACACGATCCTGGATTGCAGGTGGACCCTCAATGCATCCCATGGACCCACATAAGAGGGAGGCGGAGGGAGACCTGACAGCCAGGCAGTGGAAGGGGTGCGAGACAGAGCAGAGACGGGACCATGGGAAGATGCTGGCCTTGGAGCCCAGAGGGAGGCGGCCACCAGCCAAGGGGTGCCGGCAGCCCCCAGAGCGGGAGGAGGCCGGGAACGGACTCCTTAGAACAGTGGTTCTCAACCTTCTGGCCCTTTAAATACAGTTCCTCGTGTTGTGACCCAACCATAACATTATTTTCGCTGCTACTTCATAACGGTAATGTTGCTACTGTTATGAATCGTCATGTACGTATCTGATATGCAGGATGGTCTTAGGCGACCCCTGTGAAAGGGTCGTTCAACCGCCAAAGGGGTCGTGACCCACAGGTTGAGAACCGCTGCCTTAGAGCCTGCGGAGGGAGCGCGGCCTCCAGCGCCGTGAGACGACACGACGCCCCCAGCGTGTGGACATGCGTTAGCGCAGCCACAGGACAGCCACGCGTGGGAGCCATGGACTGAAGAGCCGACGTCCCCCGTGTGACGTTTCCTGCTGACGACCGTTCCTTCTAGACTCAACGTTAAACCAGTTAGTAAGTCACGTAGCAACGGGAACCGTGGGAACTTCTTGGGTTACTTCATCTCTTTTCTGATTTTAAAAAACCTTCCTTATTGGTTTCTCTGATTATAAAGGTAACATGTTCTTTGTATTAAATTCAGAAACTGCAGAAGGCCTATAAAGAAACCCCTTTGGTGCCAAAGGGTCTCTCCAGCACCGATTCCGGAGGCGGCCGGTGGTGGGCGGGACGAGGGCCACCGTGGCCGGGCTCACCCTTCCTGGCCGCCTCCTGCCGGCGCCGGCGAGCTCACGCCAGCTCTCATTGCTGCGGTCGGGGCAGCTGCTGAGCGCAGCTTCGGCCCTCGGTCTCCCCCAGCAGATCTTGGCTCGAGGTCCTCCCCCCGCCGTGCCTAACAGTCCAAGCATCCCAGCCACGTGGGGGATCATTTGAAACCAAAAACCTGGCAGCACCGATGGGCTTGGAGGAGACCTGAGTCAGTCAGGAGCCAGCGCAGAGGCCGGCGGGGAGGTGGGGTGAGGCCAGGCAGGGAGGGGGGCCAGGCCCCGGCTGCTCACTGCATCAGGCCAGCCCCCATCCCCAAAGCGGGTTCCCACGTGGCTCCAGCCCCCAGAGCACTGGTGGGCTCTGGATTCTGCAGAGCTTTCTCCCTGTCTGAGGGGCGCCAGGCACAGCAGGCCCAGTAAACGGCCGAGTGGTCCCAGCGGGGGGCCGGCCTCCCTTCCTACAGCTCTTCCCACGCCGAACCCACAAACCAACAAACCCACGAACCCACGACACATGCTGCCCCAGGGAGGCAGGGTCCCTGTCCCCGAGGCCACAGCTCCCGGAAACTGCTTGTACCAGCCAGGCCCCGCGCCCGCACCCAGCCTGGCCACGCCCTGGGGTGGGCACACCTGCCCCCCAGCCCCTTCCAGGCGGCGCTCAAGCTGGCGTCTTGTCCTGCAGCCCGCAGACCTGCCCCCGGGTTCCCATACTCCCGGCCCTTTCTTGGCGATGCCACCATCACCTTCGAGGGCCCGGGGCAGAGGGAGGAAGAGTGAGGGCTGCCCCCTTCCAGGAAGCACATCTGTGCCTCCCGCACCCCCCGGAGGGGACCCAAAAGTGAAAGGGTCCCTGGGTCCCTGAGCTCCCACCGCAGGCCCGGAGGAAAGGAGCGAGCACCCGGGGGGACTGCCGTGGGCAGCAGGGGCCTCGGGAAGGGGTCGCAGGATGGACATGGCCTTGCGCCGGGTGCCCATGAAGGAGAGGGCCCTGCGGAGGCAGGAGGAGGGCGGGGGGGGGGGGGGTGCTGCAGGGGCACTTTCTGGGGCCTGGGCTCGGATTTCAGGCCGTCTCCCGCCCCTCCCCTCACGCAGGCATCCACCATTCCTCCTCCAAGAGCTCCAGCTCCGGGGCCCTGCAACCTCTCACTTTAAAAGTCTCAACCACTGGGGTTGGCTTCCCTGAGTTATAAGTAAGGAGCCCCCTCCCCCTGACCTCCTGTGGCCGCTGCTCCCGTCCCTGCCAGCTCAGCAGGCAGCTGGCCGAGACCACCAGGCGGCCAGTCTGGCTGCTGCAGCCTCCAGGGCAGGACGGATTCCGGATTCCGAGCCTGGGGCGGGCTGCATTCCTCTCCGGAACCTTCTCCCCGCTTTTTATTGCCCCTCCATTGCTTTTTATTGCCCCTCCATTCGGCTGTTCCTAAATAAATACAACCCAGCGGACTCTGCCCCGGGACTGCTGCGGGCTGACGTGTTAGGATCTGGGCCGGCTGGCCTGTTGCTTGGGAGTCCTTCCAGGTCAGGGTGGGCGGGAACCAAGACAACGGAGAGAAGCGGCCCAGGCCGGGTGGGCTCCACCGCGAAGGGCCTCGCGCGCAGCCATCCCTCCGGGCTGCAGCCCGGCCCGAGCCGCGAGCTGGCGCATCTTTCCCGGAGGAGGCAGGAGGCTGGAGGAGCTCGGGGTGCAGGGCCCGGGGCCTGGTGGAGTCTGCCCGGGGCCCCTGCGTGCACACGGCCCCCGGAACACTGAAAACTCTGCCCTGAGCTGCTCTTCACTGCCCGCTGGGAGCCCGTGAGTTCCAGCGTCCGGTGCGTGCAAACTGCCGGCCAGCGCTCCCCGCGCAGCTCCCCGCGATGATGTCAGCGCTCTCTCCTGGGTCCAAGGCGGCCGCCACGTGTGGCTGCGAGTGCTCGCCATCTGGCCGTGTTGCTGAGGAACGAGGTTTTAATTTGGGTCAAATAATTAAACGTGAGCCCACTGCCCGGCCGGATGGGCTTGCTTCTCCTCCTCCTCCACCTGGAGACTCATGGTCTCCATAGACTTCTCCCCAGAAGGCAAACGAAAAGACAGGCCGCGCTGCCATCGTCAAGGCAACAGAAGGCTGACGCTTCCCGCTTCCACGCTTCCACCTAAACTCGGTGTTGGCCCCCCCCCCCCCCCCCCGGCTTCTGCTGGGTGCAACTCAACAGCATTTTACTTGCCGCCTGCTGAGGGCCACGGAGCGCCCAGCCGATAGGGCAAGGCAATGGAAACCCAAGGCCGAGCTGCTGGGGGGCTGACAGCTTGGGTCCAGGGTACCCC
>NW_005878175.1:0-7924 GCF_000147115.1 Myotis lucifugus | reverse complement strand
GCATTTCAAGCAGTAGTAATTTAATTAGTAAGACTGACAAGTGAAAGTACAACTTCAGGATGTTTTATCAACTGTGATTAATTTAAAGCCCTTAATGCCTAAAGGCATACTTTGTAGGTGAAAACTCTGCTGTACTAATACCTGAAAACAGTACCTGGTTTTCAAAGTTCTTTTTTTCAAATCAGTTTGCTTAACCTTCTTTTTAAAAAATATTTGATTTGAGAGAGAGAGAGAGAGAGAGAGAGAGAGAGAAAGGGAAGGAAAGAAAGAGGGAAGAACATCAATTTTTTAAAAACATTTTTATTGATTTAAGAGAGAAATGGAGAGGGAGAGATAGAAACATCAATGATGAGAGAGAATCATTGATCGGCTGCCTCCTGCACACCCCCTACTGGGGATTGAGTCTGCAACCTGGGCATGTGCCCTGGACCGGAATCGAACCTGGGACCCTTCAGTCCACAGTTCGACGCTCTATCTACTGAGCCAAACTGGCTAGGGCAGAAACATCAATTTGTTGTTCCACTTATTTAAGCATTCATTGGTTGATTCTTGTATGTGCCCTGACCTGAGGTAGAACCCGCAACCTTGGCTATTGGGAAGATGCTCTAACCAATTGAGCTACCCAGTGCCTGTTTAACCTTCTTAAATCCATTCATCTCACCCAGACTTGAGTCATGCAGCCAATGTAATAATGTCTGCAAATTCCTATAAATTATTCTGGAAATTTTAGTTCCCATAATGTTGAAACCTCACTGAAATTCTCTCCTCAGATATGTCTAACTGTACTAAAACTTAGTTTCCTGAAATGACTAAATGGTACATTAATTTGTTAGAAATCAACTGTCCTAAGATTTTAGGACAATAATACATTCATTCAACCAACATTTGAGCACCTATTACAAACCTGGTACTATGCTAAGCATTAATAATATAGAAAGTCTGTCTTGAGTCAGGGATTGGACCATGTTACAGATTTATAATATAACAATGGTGAATAGTGTTTTTGCATACACTACTATAGGTACACAGAAAAAAATAAAAGCAGTTCTTCCAAAAGAACTTCCCAGAGAGAAGAATTTTTAAACAAAGTCCTGAAAATATAGGCCAATCAAATGTTCATTAGGAAAAGAGGCAAGAAGGGCATCTCGAGGAGAAGGAACGGCATATACAAAGGCCCAGGGGTAGGTTCAGGGAATGGCAGATAGGTGAGATAGAAAGCAGTAGGTATAGAGGCTGTTGAGTGGCAGGATGTAGGGCTAGAAATGGACATGGGATACCTATCCCCAGATATTCTTTTTAGCCAAAGACAAATCCAGGAGTTTCTGTGGCACAAAAGAAAGTGACCAGCTAACCCAAACCATCTGCCAATTGTTTTATTAAAATTTTTTTTATAAATTAGTAGACACAGTATTAAAGCAAAAAAGCCAGTGTATGGGATATTACTTCAGACCTGTAAAGCAAATGTGACCACTGTTTTGATAGGATGAGGAGGATAAGGAAAATGTGATCTATTTGGGCCACTTATTTACCATGAAAATCAATTTTGATCCGTTTTTAAAATCTCCTCCCCTCAAAGAAAAACAAACTCTAGTTTTATCTTCCCCCCCCCTTCACTTTAACTAGGAAATAGAATGCTAAGAGAGCTAGGAAATGAACCCCCCATTAGATAACTTAAGTAAAAATGAAAGACACCTGGGGTTTCATGATTTCTAGCTCGGTGGCCTTAAGCAGGTCATGTTTCTGTTCTCAGTTTCTGGACCTGTAAAAGGGCCCGTCTCCCTAGACGACCATGTGGATAATTTGAGAATGTGAATGTTGGCTTCCAAACTCTAAAGCCCTCTACGAAAGTTATTTATGATGGTGATTATATTGTAATGGTGATAAGACTCCTCATGGGACACATAAACTGTCCCTTCTCATTCAGTGGAGAGATTGCCCTCTATGCTTCCCTCACTTGTGTGTCCCAAAGTCCTTCTCCAATTAAGTTCTTGCAAGCTGCCTACGGGAAGGCCCCCGATAAGCAGTGTAATCTACTCTCTGAAATTCCCAAGGCCAAACACAATTACTGTAATGCATCTGCTGTCAAGTTACCCCTATATGCAAACCTCAAGGAGGAGACACTGCCAAAAACAAGTTCAGGGGACAGCACAACATAAATAAGCCTCAACTTCCCTCTCCCCCTACCCTCCAAGGAAATTCTATAACATGGAAAGCCACGAAGAATTATTGCTGCAAAGAGTGAATGTAACCCTGGCCAGTGTGGCTCAGTGGTTGAGGGTTAAACCATGCACCAAAAGGTTGCCGGTTTGATTCCTGGTCAGGGTACATGCCTGGGTTGCAGCCTCAATCCCCAGTAGGAGGAGATCGATGTTTCTCTCTCTCCCCATTCTCCCTTCCTCTCTATTTAAAATCAAGAAAAACACTTCTTAAAAAAAAGAGTGAACATAAATGGGGATGGTCCAGCTGCAGCCGAGGCAGTGCCACCTGATGTATCAGAAATAAAGTCACAGCCTTTGAGAGCATGGTTGATGGGAAGTACATTTGCCTTGGTTCACGTTCCCAAGACACTTCTGGAATTGTAGAATACTGTTATACAAACATCAGAAGTGAATTATACATCTGACATAATCATGACCTAGAAAAGACCCAAAGGGCAGGAAATTTCAGTGGGAAGTTGCTGCAAGAAAAAAGCAACCGGAAGTAACTTGGCTAAATTGGGCAACATGAGTATAAGGTTAATATTGGCATGGCTAGGAATTCCCAGTCCCAAGTTAATAAAACTAGGGTCATGAGAATTCTCCTTAGCTTACCATCTGCATTTACCCACCCACCCAGCCTCCTCCCAGCAGTAAAAAAAAAAAAAAAAAAAAAAAAAAAAATTGCTTGGAGGAGGAAAAATAACTAGTTAGCAAAAAAACATTTAAATTTCACCTCAAATAAGACTTTTATTTCAAAATCTGGGGAGACATTTCAACTCAAATTTATTCTAGGATATTCTGATTTAGGTTAAGTCATTTTGAACAAATTGCCAAAACACAATTTCATTTCCCTTTCCTCATGTATATAAACCACAAAGTTTCTTGCATGCTACTCAAATAATTACTAAAATGTTAATAATAAAAATATTAATAAATAGAATATTAATGTGGCTTTAAAATAAGTATCTTCATTTGTCTCCCCTTTTTCCTTTGTCTAGCTTTGAAGGCCTCGCCTTCTAAAAAACGGTGCAATTCCATCGTCGCCCTGAAGGCGACCTCACAGGAGATTGTGTCCTCAATCAGCCAAGAATGGAAAGATGAGAAGCGGGATTTGCTGACAGAAGGGCAGAGTTTCAGCAGCCTTGATGAAGAAGGTAAAGATGCGGAACTTTAAAGCAGAAGAAAGAAAACATTCCTGTGATTTTATTTATACATGTAAACTCACAGTAGGAAGCTTACAGAATACCTGCTCTAAAAAGCAAAGTCCATTATATAATCTTAAAGGGTATTTACAGTATGATACAGTTAACATAAAATGTTTTAAAACACATAAACAATTCAACATAGGATATATGGTATAAATAAATTAAAAGACAGTAAAATATTCAAAAACAAGATCTATAATCCCACTACCTAAAGGTAACACATCTGAACATTTTGGTGTTTGTACTACTAGACCTTGTTCTATGTGTGGATATATATTTTTTCCAAACACATAAAATACATATAAGCACATACTTATACATATATACATACAATCACAATGTAACGAGTTATCAATTTATTTAGGTCCTCTTTAATGAATTGAATCAGTTTTATAATTTTCTCTTTGCCTAACTTTTGTTAGATTTATCCCTAAATTGAGCAACCTGAGTATAAGATTAAACATTGGCATGGTTAGGAATTCCCAGTCCCAAGTTAATTAAACTAGGGTCATGAGAATTCTCCTTAGTTTACCAACCCATCTATACCCCATTCAAATCCCAAATCCCAAACATCACACTCACATGGTAGTGCCTGTTAGGATCAGTTTCCATTCACACACACTTCCTGAAAATACATAATTTTGAGTCTGTTGTGCCTATAATGGAATACCAGAAACACCTTCCAGTTATATTGTTTTTATTATTGTCTTTTAGTTTAGTTTGGGAGAATGATTAAAAAGAATCCACAGTAAAGCCTAGTGACACTAGTTAACAATACTCTATTGCATATGTGAAGGTTGCTACGATAGTAGATCTTAGAAGTTCTCATCACAAGAAGAAAAATGTAACTATGGGTGTTAACTAAACTTCTTGTGTTAATCATTTGGCAGTATGCACATATCTCAAATCATTATGCTGTACACCTAAAGTTAGTGCAATGTTATATGTCAATTCTATCTCAATAAAAATTAAAAAATAAAATATCTACTTACTACCCAACAGCAGAACTTTAAGAATAGGATTGGTCCACCCATTATCCTCGCTCTCTGGGCACTCCCAGGTCTCCTTTTAGAGACGCTCTGTTTGTTCTGTGTGGCCATCCTTTGTTTAAAGGACTGTCTCTGACAGGCTGGCCAATAATGGATGTACAGTTGTGTAAAGTTTAGGATAAGATGATTTAAAATGATCTCACTTATATGTGGAATCTAATGAACAAAATAAGCTGTCGAACAAAATAAGCTGTCGAACAAAATAGATCTAGAGACAGAGAAGCATGGAACAGACTGATGAATCTCAGAGGGAAGCAGGGAGGCGGGGGTGGGTGGGAAGAGATTAACCAAAGAACTTATATGCATATTCGCATAACCCGTGGACACAGACTCTAGTGCAGAGAAGGCCTGGAGGGAGGGGGAGGCGCAGGGAGGGGTTCATAGAGGAACAAAAGGGGTGCCATCTGTAATACTTTCAACAATAAAGATAAATTTTTTTAAAAAAAGAAAATGATGCAGATTCAAAAATCCACATGGAATCTTGAGAGTAGGCATGGGTCATTCCTCAGCCTTGAGTATTATGCTTTCCTGATGAGGGAGGTCTTATGGATAAGAATTTTCATAGATACTTGCATATTAAAAAAGAAATAAGAATTTTCTTATTTTTAAAAAGGCAGCCTTGCTATTCAAATGTGATGTCAAGAAGAGCCAGGCATAGTGTTCAAAGATGTGTGGGCTCCAACATGGTTCAAGTATAACTAGCTGGCTGTAGCGTGTACGACGTGTTTCCTGGCTCTTACAAAGTCTCAGTTCTTAGATCCAAATTGAGAATCACAGATACGTGCATAGCCTGGGGAGGGAAATCAGGTTTGCTTTGTGTTTATACATTTGCCAATCATCCTTTCAATCTCTGTTGAATTATCTCCTGAAGCCCCTAGGAGCTTTGTATGTCATCTTTTGAAACAGTAAATCACTTTATTAGGTTTTTAAAAGAGCACTCATCATGTCATTTCCATAAGCCACTTTGTAAATTAATGCATTTTCCTTCCTGTTTAACCTGTTTGCAAGAAACTCTTTTACATTTCTGCTGCAGTTCACTGGAGCTCAGTTAATTCATAATTTAAGTTGCAGCCTAATGTGTAAAATGAATGATTTTGACTCGTTTAAATGGTTATAGACACGAGAGCTGCATTTCTTACTGAGATTCACGATGTGCGTGCTGCTTTTGTTTCCCAGCGCTGGGATCCCGGCACAGGCCAGACCTGGTGCCTAGCACGCCATCCCTGTTTGAAGCTGCTTCCCTGACGACCACCATTTCATCCTCTTCCTTATATGTCAATGAACAATATCCACACGACAGGACGACGCTGTATTCAAACAGGTAATACTTGGCGCGATCAAATTGCCACACCGGCTGTTACCACATCAACATCACAACTAGATCAATATCTCTGAATGAGAACATGCCGTCCCTAACAACCAGGATGTGCCTGTCACCTGCTCCGTAAGTAAGAAGGAGAGAGAGAACATTGTTGCTTGATTTTTACTGTGGCAAGAAATGCACCTTAGGGAAAAACTCCTCTGATTTTTCTTACATTAATCATTATGTTTGGTTCCGTGGAAGAAGACAAATCCTTCATCATTTTTATTTTAATGATTTTTAAATTTATTTTTTAATTACAGTTAATGTGCAATATTACATTAGTTTCTGGCGTACAACAGAGCGATTAGATATTTATATACCTTGCAAAGTGATTACCCTAGTAAGTCTAGTACCCATCTGGCACCATACATAGTTATTACAATATTATTGACTATATTCCCTGTGCTGTACTTTACATCCCCATGTCTATTTTTATAATTGCCAATTTGTACTTTTTAATCCCTTCACCTTTTTTACTTATCCTCCTAAATCCCCTCCCATTTGGCGACCATATGTAAGTGAAATCATATGGCATTTGTCTTTCTCTGTCTGACTTATTTCACTTAGCACAATACCCTCTAGGTTCATCCATGTTATCACAGATGGCAAGATACTATCTTTTTATGGCTGAGTAATTTTCCATTATACATACATACATATATACATACCACATCTTCTTGATCCATTCATCTATTGATGGATGCGAGGTTACTTCCCTATCTTAGCTATTGTAAATAATACTGCAGTGAACATAGGGGTGCATATGTCTTTTCGAATTAGTGTTCTGGATTTCTTCAGATAACTACCCAGCAGTGGAATTGCTGGGTCAAATGGTAGTTCTGTTTTTGGTGTGTTTTTTTAAGAACTTCCATAATGTTGTCCATAGTAGCTACATCAATGTACAATCTCGCCAATAGTGCAGAAGGGTTCTCATTTCTTCACATCCTTACCAGCGCTTGCTGCTTTTTGATTTATTGATGATAGCCATTTTGACAAGTTCCAGGTAATATCTCAATGTGGTTTTAATTTGCATTTCTTTCATGATGATTAGTGATGCTGAGCATCTTTTCATATGTTGTTGGCCACCTGTATGTCCTCTTTGGAGAAATGTCTATTCAGATCATCTGCCCATTTTTTAATTTGATTATTTGGAGGGGTTTTTGCTGTTAAGTTATATGAGTTGCTTAATTTGTTTGGGATATTAACCCCTTATAGGATGCATCAGTGAGGAATATCTTCTCCCGGTCAGTAGGTTTTCTTTTCATTTTGTTGGTGGCTTCTTTCACTATGCAAACACTTTTTTGATGTAGTTTGATGTCTCATGTGTTTATTTTCTCTCTCTCTCTCTTTTTTTAGTAATTTCTTATGAATGGATGTTTTAATCTTGGTTAATATTGCAGAGATAGCTGCAAAGATATTTGCATACTGTCTTTTCATATGAGTGACATTAGTGACTATGATAGAGAGAATAATGCCCCCCAAAATTGTTCACACGCTAATCCCCCGAACCCATGACTATATTACCTTATATAGCAAAAGTACTTTGCCAGTTTGATTAAGTTAAAGATCCTGAGGTGGGAAGAGTAACCTGAATTATTTAGATAGGTCAGTTGTAATCACTGGAGCCTTAAGAGAGGAAGACAGAAAGATGAGAGTCAGAGGAGGAAACGTGATGCCAGAGCAGAGGTCAGAGAGAGAGGAAGCTCTGAAGATGACACAATGCTGGCTTTTGAAGTGGAGGAGGAGGCCATGAGATGAGGAATGCAGGCAGAATCTAGAAGCCAAAAAAGGCAAGACAACTGATTCTGCCTGAGAGCCTCCTCAAAGGAACACAGGACGTCTGACTACCAGCGTTGTAAGGTGATAGATGTTTATTGCTTTATGCCTCTACGTTTATGATCATTTGTGACAGCAGCAATGGGAAACTAATATGGTGACTCTCAAACTCTTAATGTCAATCTGAGCACTGAGATGGGTTACTGAGATTTCTTACATAGGAAACTAATTTATTAGATATTTTTCCTTTTTAAACAGAATGTTCCCAAACATTGTTTCTCGGAATAGAAAATATCTTCACAAAGAGGTCACAACATTGTCTGTGGGATTAGC
>NW_005878174.1:0-7924 GCF_000147115.1 Myotis lucifugus | reverse complement strand
GCACCCTGGAAAGGTGTTTATGTTCCAGAATTTTCACAATTTTGCCAGTATTTATTAGAATTGACCCAGCTCCAAATAACGAGAAATCCCACGAAACTCTCCATTTTAACTAATCATAAAATATAAAAATTCTGTATTTAGTATATCAACCCCAGATAAAATGTGTTGGCAATTTGATATAAACCAACATGAGACATGCACAGCTGAGGCACATAGAGCAAAATAACAGAATATGCAATACTATAATATTTGGTGTGCATTTATTAATTACTTGAGACGACAACTTTTAGGAACAATGTATGAGATAAGCTTGATAGCTAACATATTAACAATGAGTATTTATTTTTATAATCTTTGATTCAAAAAAATTATTTAGCCTGGCCAGCGTGGCTTAGTTGGTTGAGCATTGTCCCATGCATCAGGAGGTTGCTGGTTTAATTCTGGGTCAGGACACATGCCCAAGCTGTGGACTCTATCCCTAGTGGGGACCATGCAGATGGCAGCTTATTGATGTTTCTCCCTCAAAGATGTTTCTCTCTCTGACCCTTCCTCTCTCTGAAATCAACATTTTTTAAAAAATTATTTAGACTGTCTACCATATGCAAAGCATTGGACTTGAGACTAGACAGTACGGCAAGCATAACAGGAATGTGCTCATCCAAATCCTATCCATTTTTGCTGACAAAACTCCTAATTAAACCAGCATAAACAAAAATGAGTATTTTATTGACATTGCTGACTCAAGGGTTTTAATGGTGTTCTCTCTCTTTATTTGTTCTTTTTTTTCTTTCTCCCTCTTCCTTACTTTCTCCCTCTTGTTCTCTTTCTCACCACTGCTTGGCTTTACTCTTAGTCTTGTTTTTATTTGGCGACATCCCTAAGGTAAATAAATGGTAATCAGCAGAGACTAATGAGGTGGGGGTTTTTTTAATCCCCCTTTCTTCTTGAGCTAACGTCTGTTCTATATTCCCCAGATGCCTTCCTACACCTTGCATCTTGGTGGGGCCATTTGGCTAGTTTAGCCAATGGACTGCAAACAGAAATGAAGTATGCCACTTGTAGAATGAGGCAAGTAAGAGAAGGTGACTTGTCGACTTTCCCTTCCTAAGTCTGCCTTCGAGGAAACAGGTAGGGGATGGAGTAGGATCACAGAATGAAACAAGCTTGAATTCCTGAATGATTGCATAGACTGCTATCACCCCACAAAGAACTGTAATATGAGCAAAGAATAAAATTTGATTATGTAAAACCACTGAGAATTTCATGGTGTTTATTACAGCAATTAACAAAACTTCGGTTGTGTGAGATCATTGAGGATTTATGGGTGTTTATTATAGCAGTTAGATTTCTGTTGTAATGCATGGTCTTATATCTGCCGATCATGGAGAAAGAGTACATTTGGCTACTGACTTGGGGAAATGCCCCAAGTGGGACTCCAGTGGGCAGAGCTTTTCCTGGAAACAACAGCCATGGCCAAATCTATGGGACACTCAGAGTTGCCGGGTTTGGTATCAAGTGCCCAGACCTATGGGAAGGGGACAGGAATGGGATCAGCTTTACTCAAATATGTGGATTGGATTTCCCTGAAGAGGTATGACTGTATTATTAGAGAAAGAGTGGTTGAGAGTGATAGACAAATATCAACAAACCTTTAAAAAATAATTAGCCTAAATGTTTTACCTTCTATTTGCCAATTACTGAGCTGGAAACTGGAGCTACAATGGTGACAAAGGCAAGCATTGTTGCTGTTCTCCTGGGGCATGCATTCTGGTGGGAAGAACAGATACAGAAGAAAGGTAGAGGGAGGAGAATAAAAAAAGAGTGTGGAAAGAAGGAAGAGAGGGAGGCCAAGAATAATTCTGAAACATTATTTTGAGCATGCAAAACGTTTACCTGTGTGGGAGGAACCCAACCATTGGACTTGTCAATGACCAAAACAAAAACAAGGTCTATGATGAAGAGAGAAGAGGGAACACAAAAACACCTCATCATCCCAAGACATTGTTTTGCATTTTGGGGATGGTATATTGTTTGACTGGAAGCTAGTAAAGAGGCCAATTGGGATAGTCTTCCCTTTCATCCTCGGACTACCAATATTTTTTAAAAAGTTCTGTAGAGTTAGCTGTGTGATACACGTGAGAGTATCCCTGACAGTTTCCCTTTGTTAATGCCCCTACCTTTAGTGTCAATCTGCACCTTATTTGATTTTTCTAAAAGAAAGGCATCTCTTCAGCAAACAGATGAACAAAATAATGACCTGTTTGGTTAACACTTTGGCAGAAATGAGTTGGGATCTGAGATGCTTAAAAACAGGCTAAAGATTATCTAGTTCATTATGTTTAGTGATTCACAACTAGCTATAGGTAATTAATTCTAAAGTCACGAGTTAAAAGAATTCTTCCAGATCTCATTCAACATTCACCTAAAACATCTGGGCCCTAACTGACATGGGCCGGCAAGGGCCTGATCACCTTAGTGGACAGATGCAGTGAGGGAGGGCTCCTTCTGCGACAGAACCACATCCCCCTGCTTTCCTACGCGCCTCTGTTCTTGAAAGAATTTGTAGCCCCTATCCATGCCTGAAGGACCAGGGGAAATCTTGTTTCATCGCTAACATAGACTGGAAAGGGTGTTGCTGAGTTGGAAGAGTTTCCCAAAATGAGAAAGAGAGGTGCAAAATTGAGAGTCTGGCTTCTGGGCAGAATAGAGGAAACTGGACCAAGGTTAGTACCTTGAACTGTACATCGGTCAAGTCCCACATCCTACTGGCTTCCTGCTGCCTCACGCTCATCTTCCCCTAACTTCAGGGTCAGAGGTGGCAACCTCGTTGGGACTCTGGGGGCACTTCAGCTGGTGGTGAAAGGGGAGTTCATGATGATTGCCCCACAAGGGGTTCCTTTCTGGGACTTAGAATCAAATCTTCCTTCATTCCACCTGCAATGGTGGCCTTGTCCCTTCCTGTTTCCAACATGATTCAGGGGTTGGGAGGAGTATGATAGGAGGAGTGACACCACCTAAATAAAAGAAAGAAAAACTGCAATGCCTTTCCCTGACCCTCCATCCTCATGTAGGAACATAGCCTGGATGACTGTTTAGTACCTGATTAAGGAGGTGTGTATTCGAGAGATACAATAGTCTACGGGCAGTCATGGGAAAAGAATACTGTGTATCTTTTTCTTGAACCATGTAAGCAACTTGCAGTGACCCCAGCATCATGGGTGGGAGGCAACCTTGTTGATTAGGCCGATACTGTTTTCATTTTCTTACCCTCAGGGGTAAATGAGGTAGTCGCCAATGAGGTGACTTTACTATCAGAATAAGGGAAATGCGGTTCATAGGGAAAGATTGGATAGTTTCGAGGAAGACTGTGATACTCCTGAGTTAAGAACCTAATTGCAGGGCTGTGAACCAAGAGTTCTTACCTGCTACGATTATAACTACGACTACTACTCATTCAGCAATCTGAAATCTTTGCTTGAATTTGCCATCATGTAGGAAAAAATAAAAACCTCAAACGTTTCGAATTACTCTAGGCTGGAAATTCCTGATTTTCCATGTGTTTCCAGTAAGGTTTGATTTTGAGATGATTTCCGGAAAATAAAGGGAAAAAGCAGAACTGGGGGAACTCATAAAAGCAAGTAATATGCACATAATTGCGTGAGAAAAGCTAAAACAACATTTCACAGCTGGTCAGCATAAAACTGACTTGTCGGTTTGGCTTTACCAAGAGCACCTGTATGTCTTAAATAATACACATGTACATTATTCATTCGAAGACTTTTAGACAGTATAAAATTCCTGTGTATAAGAAAAATGAAAATGTAGCTTTTCCAAAATTTTCTTTTCTTTTATTAGGTAAAACTGATTCTGAAGCATATGTTATCCATCACCACAGAGGGCCTGCTTCTAAGCAGATAGCAGGTAAAATGTTGTGAGTTTTATCAGGAATGCAGGAACGGTCCCTGGAAAAATAAAATCTCCACACTACAGGTCCCAAGGAAGTTTGGTTTGCAAGGGGCAAGGTAGAGTTGGTAAAACCCCCTTTCCTATGATCTCAGATTTGATCAGGGCTTTCTACCCACCATCAGTGCAGCCTAGAGGGGGAACTCAGTTTGGATGAGTGTGTGTGTCAGCACACCCATACTGACATGCCTGGTGTGTCTAATGTGTGGGAGATTGTGCGCGTGCACCAGTGTGTCAAGATCAAGATGCATGTTAGGCCCAGCCAGTGTGGCTTAGTGGTTGAGCATTGACCTATGAACCAGGGGGTAATGGTCTGATTCCCAGTCAGGGCACATGCCTCATTTGTGGGCTCCATCCCCAGTGTGGGGCATGCAGGAGGCAGCCAATTAATGATTCTCTCTCATCATTGATGTTTCTATCTCTCTCTCCCTCTCCCTTCCTCTCTGAAATCAATATATATTAAAGATGCATGTTAGACCACTGAGGAACATTAGAGGAGATACAGATGGAGGTAAAAGGCTGGAAAAGATGAGAAGGACTGTTCAGATATAGTTTCACCTTTTACAACATCAGGATTCCTATCAATGCTAGCACAGTTCATCCATTTCCTTTTCTTATTCCCAAAGTGTTATGTTTGGTTTGGTTTGGTTTTGTAGTAAGAACCAAACACAAAATCTACCCTTAGTAGTGTTTGAAGTGTACAATATAGTGCTGTTAACTGCAGGCGCGATGTTGTACAGATCTTGACAACTTATTCTTCTGGCAAGACTCAAACTTTATACTCATTGAGTAACAACTCCCCACTTCCCCTGCCCCGGCCCCTGGCAACCATCATTCTACTCTCTGCCTCTGTGAGTTTGACTATTTTGTGTGTGATGACATGGTGGCCCTGCAAGATATTATAAGTGAAAAATAAGCCAGTCACAGAACAAACACTGCTTGATTGCATTTATATGAGGTCCCTAAAATAACCTGTGGTTTTGAGGAAAGTCTTATGAAAACTAGAATTGGCAAAGCTCAGTGACACTGGAGGAAAAGGCTGGCCCAAGGTCTCTCGGGCGGCTTGCATGGCCTCAGGTCCTGGTGGAGTGCTTGGCTCCCAGCTTCTACCATCCTCCCACTGAGGAAGATGATGGTCACGGAGCTGAAAATACGGCAAGGTCCAGGGAAGAGAAAAAAAAAACCAGGTAGGGATCTTGAGAGACTGCAACTCTCCTACATGGGAGGTAAGGAGCAGGTGTTGTTTGGAGGGGAATGTTTTATTGTCTGTTACTTCCTCACGCTTCCCATTAAAATCATAGATGCGAGAGAGGAAGGAAATGATACTTTGGCAAAAGGAAATTTGAGAAAATACAACCTACAAGGATGCACAAATCCTGTGGAGTGAAGCTGTACTGGAGACACACATCTTGGAGGACCTGCAGGAGCCATTCTCTTGCTTTCTCCCCTCTATACTTGTAGCTTCCGGCTCATATTCCAAGTATCTCTTGGGACAATTGGCTCCACTTCCGAACCGTGAGCTGCTCTGAACATTCATCGTGGCTTATTCGTCTTTATACGCCTTCAGAGGCCCTCACGGAGCGCTTTGCAGCGGTCCCTCGATGGATATTTGGTTTTAAGAGGTGTTGGAGACTGAGCACCAGTCAAGGGAGGAAGAGATGTAGGTTCGGAGGAGCTGGCCACTCGGGGGCTCTGTAACCACTTCGGTCTCTACTCTCAGTTTCTCACTGGTAAGTGGAGGCAGTTGCCTTAAATAACCTCCAAGATAACTTGCCACCGTAACAGTCGGCAGCAAAAGTCTCTCTTCCTTTTGGAAAATGTCAACTTATGTCTCAGGTTTGGTCAGACACTCTGTAAACCCAGTGGGAATTCCTCATTAAATATGCACAAGTAAAACTGCTACCCGGAATAATGAAATAATAACCTAGCAATTAGTCCACTTGAACATGATGGCTCATAGATTTTGTCGTCCTACTGTCCAAAAATAAATAAATAAATAAATAATTGCAAGCTACTTTCATTCAGTGCAAATTACTTCCTTGGACTGAAAGGCATGAATTCTTTTTGGAACATAGCAGTTCATCCTAACCCACTAGGGTTATATTTTAAAAGTATCACCAAATGTACCTCGTAAAGTATCCAAATTACTTTTACAAAAAATAAAGTTAAATCCAAGTAGAAATTATCTGAATATGTAAGAATTTCTCATTATATTTATAAACTGGAAGAATTCCTTTCCTTGTGAATATATGGTTCTATAAATATTTAGTTCTTGATGTTCACATTTGGAGCTCTATCTGCTTCTATCATTTTCTTCGATGTATTTCTATACATTTAAATAATCTGTATGCATTATTAAATTAAATTTAGAGTTAGGCATAAAATTCAGAGACATGATTCATGTGAGAAATGTAGTGTTTTAGAAAGAACAGGAAAACGTTCACTAAGAAGAAAATTCAGTTAGAATTTCTTTACACGCTAAATAATCTCTTATATAATAAAAGCCTAATATGCTAAGTGTCCCGTCATCTGGGCCTCCATTCAACCAATCAAAGTGTAAGATGCTAATGATATGCTAAGGCCGCTCAACCACTCGCTATAACATGCACTGACCACCAGGAGGCAGATGCTCCAACTTGTAGGTTAGCTTGCTGCTGGGGTCTGGCCGATCGGGACTGAGTGGGATGGGCTGGACATGCCCCGGAGCCCTCCTGCAGTCCCTACCTGGCTGGCCCTCCCTGACCCTGATAGTGCACTGGTGGGGTCCCTCGGCCTGGCCTATGCCCTCTCACAATCTGGGCTGAGGGACCCTCCCCGCTAAGTGCACAAATTTTGTGCACCGGGCTTCTAGTTGTAATTAATAAATGTAAACCACTGTCATTTAAGCTGCCTATCAAAGTGCTCCTTTGAAAGACAATGATGAAATTGTTTTAGAGATGGTGTTTAGTGTTAAATATCGGACTACTTTTCACTGGCATTGGCAGGAGAGACATTGCTTTCTCTAGGCACAAACCCACAACACTTGAAGGCTATTGGCGGCACAGAGAAGCCTGCAGAAATCTAGGTTCTCCTTTCTATACTTATCCTGAATGTCTGTTTCCTCAAAATATTCAACTGGTAGTATTGGCCATGGGCAACTCACTGACCAAGGAGACAACTGAGGGGGTGGTTGATTAAAAGACAATGGCCTTCTGCAATAGCAACTTCCTCCCAGTTCTAGAGGTATTTCAGAATCTACTAGGCCCTAGTGACTAGGGGTTGTTAGGTAAATCCCCACCCCAATGATCACTTCAATTATAAACATGAACTAAATCTCAGGACATGTTTCACTCCCTTGCCACCCAGATGCTCCAGAGGGTGCACCAGGCACAGGCCATGGGAACCATTGCTAGGCACTTCCAGGATTCCATCCTGGGGTTCATTCCCACTCAGAGGACCTCACATCAGCCCAGGACCTCCTGATCCTCTCCGTGAAAAGCGATCAGCTCGCTTACCAAGGATCTAGGAATACCACCAGCAGTTTGGGGTCTACTGAGGCCTCCACATCCCTGTAAGTTAAACACACGAGGAAAGACAGAAGTGTGCTAATAATACCGGATCCATTTTCCACCCGTTTATTCATTTATTTGTGTGAAGAATAATGGCGGGAGGAGGATGTTCCTGCCCCTACAGTAGACCTTCTGACAGTTACCAGGTAAATGGTTACAAAGTCATTGGATTTTTTTTTCTTCCGATTAGAGCGGACAATCAGAAGAAACAAAGAAGGGACAACCAAGGCACAGTGACAATACCACTGAGGTACTAAGAAGCACTAATCTGCATCCCCCTACAGCCCACCCCAACCAAGTCTTCTTTTTCTCCTGAAAGGAATTTCTGAGAATGATAGCAAGTCAGGGCCTAGGGCGATAACTAGTTGTATTAGGAGAGATAAATGCCAATAGCAGTATTGATCATTTTATTA
>NW_005878173.1:0-7924 GCF_000147115.1 Myotis lucifugus | reverse complement strand
ACAAATTTTACCACCATAGCGTTGCGTCAAAGAAAAGGCACAAAGGAATACATGAGTTAAATTTGTACAACATTTAAAAACAGGAAAAATTAAATAGTATTTTCAGTGGTACATACATTGGTGATAGACTATAAAGAAAACTGAAAGAATAACTACCATAAAAGGTAGGGTAATGGTTATCCTTAAAGGTGAGTAAGGGGGAATGCATTCAAAGACAGCCATGAAGCTGGTAGATTATGACAATAGTCTTTATTCTCATTTTGAGTAATGGTAATATGTATGTTCACTTTATTATTATTCTCTAAAAGTCATACATATTTTAAATACTTTCCTGTATATATTTTGCAATTTTTACTGAGAAAAGAAAAGTATCCAGCCCACCAAAGTCTTCCCAAGCATCTCATCAGATGCAAGGCATCTGTTCTATCCACCTTCTTCTTCACACATGGAGTCAAACTGTTCAATCTAATATAGAAGAAGAAACAACACCAAAAATAATCAATGCATAATTCTTTGGATAGTGCATGATGGTTTAAAGAAAGATAATAGGAGAAGACTCAAATCCCCCCTACTCCAAATTTTCTCTGCATCCCATAAATTTTTCAGATTTGTGGCACACAAGGTATTTTGAGAAAGATTGCTCCCTCTTAGTAAAAAGGTTCTTAGGGCTCATTCACTCCATTGTATGTTTCTTCAAGGGTCTAGGAAAGATCTCCAGGAGTTCAGAGATCTGCCTGCCCCAGAGGTAATTCTGGCATCTTAGACATCTTCTGTCAGGTTAAATTTATTGATAGCTTCAACCAGAAAGGATAAGCCAAAATGTTTTTCACTTCCAATATACATGAGTAAAAGCCATAGATGCTATCTTATTTAGGATTCTGAACTGCAAGCAACAGAAGCTATCTCTGCTTCATAAAACAGAAAAGGAGTTTATGAAAACAATATTGGGGATCTTAAAGAATCGTTGGGAGGAATGGAAAGCCACACCCAAGCTAATCTTCCGGGAACAATGTCCGAAACCCTGCAGCAGAGCTGGCCTGGTGAGTAACCAGGGCCACTGCCAACTATCAATGTCACTCCAAGGACAGACACTGGTAACCGTGGTCACACCAAAAGCTGGAGGCCTCTGCTGTCACCATAGTGGAATGAATCCCCTTGGCACTTCCTTTTCCAGTTGCTCACTTTCAAATTGAGGTCTCACATTTAATGTGTCTGGTAGAACTTAGGTCACATTGTACATACACTGGCTATAAGGGAAGCCGAGGATGAATGTTCAAGGTTCTAACAATGCACTAGGCAACCAGATATTATTAACAATGTCTACCTCGAGGTAGGCATCCATGCTCTTTTGCTTCAAGAACTTTCTGGCCGCTCTAACTTAAGGAACAACAAAAATTTCGGTCCTGCCCCATTCTAGGTTGTGACTGATGAGATTTTTAACTCTCCAGACGTTGCATGAAATTTCACCATCTGCTTTGCTCGTTTGTCCCTTGTGGGCAATAAATTTCACAAAGTCCTCATGATTCAGAGGAGCCAGAGGTGGTGCCTTAGATCTGAGTCTCCATGCACATTTTTTTTTAAATATAGCCTTTTTTTAAAAAAATATATTTTATTGATTTTTTACAGAGAGGAAGGGAGAGAGATAGAGAGTTAGAAACATCGATGAGAGAGAAACATCGACCAGCTGCTTCCTGCACATCTCCCACTGGGGATGTGCCCGCAACCAAGTTACATGCCCTTGCCCAGAATCGAACCTGCGACCTTTCAGTCCACAGGCCGACACTCTATCCACTGAGCCAAACCGGTTTCGGCTCCATGCACATTTTATATCCATTTGCATACCACTAGAAGAGGTTGAGTAACCAGGAAGTCCAATTCCACCCTTTTGACAGAAATGGTTGGCACACAAGACCCTTGCAGTGGTAAAAATGTACCTTTAGGTCATTCAAAACTCCCAGAGTCTCAAGGTGAGGCTGGTGGAGAACAATCACAGGCTGGATTGGATGCCAACTTTATGGCTAGTGGCCATACTGCTCTCTTACAAGCTGTTGCTTTGTGAAGCTATCCTGAAAGGATTTCTGGAGGGATTTAAGACTGTGAAAGTCAGGCTCCTTTTTGTTCTATTCTAATTAGCAATTTTGAGACATGTGCTTTCTACACCAGGACCTTCAGCCCCAGAGGACATAATCTCTGCATATTAAAAATATATTTTTACATAGAAACTGAAGATACCTGGTGGGAGTGAAGGGGGAAGTTGCCCTTAAAAGAGAGAGAAAACTGCTGGGATTGTTTCTCACTTAAAACAATTTAAAGCAATTTTCCTCATTTTTTGTATATTATTATTGTCATTATAATTATTACTTTTTTACCTTAGACACTGAAGTCCAAAGGTTATCATCAACCCAAGTTTTTTGAGAGAATATATGATACCTTGCTGCTCATTTTTCTAAGAAAATCTCTCCTTTCCCTTTTTTAAAACATTGAGATGGACTGTCAATATTTATTGGAAGTCACGGAGAACTAGAGGGCTTTGTTTAAAACATTGGAACTCCTCTCTTAGTTCCTAAAAAAAAAAAAAACACATATATTGAGCCCTTCAGGTTCCAGACAGAAATGAGAATATATGTCACCTAAAAAGATCATCCAAGAAATAGGACTTGGGAGGATATAAAAGCTCCTGCTCTGGGAACTTTTAAGAGAGGGCAGCTACCAAATGAGCCAATAAATTGATAAGGGGAACATGAAGAGTCCAAAAATATATTGTATAATAAATGGGGACTTATTAAGTGATAAAGCCATCATTCCAATTCACTGGGAAAGGACAAATCTTTTAGTTAATTCAGTTGGCCCAACTACCTATTCATCTGGAAGAAATAAGGGTAGACTCCCCTCTTCGCACCATATGGAAACAAAAATAAACATATAGATTAAAGATTAGTATTTTTATTATAAAAATATAAGAATGAAGTATAGGAGATTATCTGCATAATTTAAGGGTGGGCGAAAAACATCTTCTGTAACACCAAAACTAGACATCACAAAAGAAGTTGACAGATGTACATCAAAATAAAAAACTGTGTAGCAAGGATTCTATAAATAAAATGTATGTTAGACTTGGAGAAATTATTTGCCACCCATATGGTTACTATCCCTGATATATTAAAAGCTGTAAAATATCATTAAGTAAAATATAAAAATGAGCAAAAAATAGCAATGCAGTGATTGAAAGTATGAAAAAAAATGCTCAATATCCCTCTAACTTAGGAAATTAAAACAATGAGATGCAATTTTTAAAAAGAAAAAAAGCAAGTTTTGATTTTATTTGTTTGGGTTTTGTTTTACTATGTTTATAGTATGATTTTTTTAAAAAAGAAAGGTAGGAAAGAAGGAAAGCCCTATGTATTTGTGTGTGTGTACAGGGGGAGGGTTGTTTTTGGAGGATACACACCAAAATGTTAATTACCTCAGGGTCAGGGGAAGATACTAAACCAAAAAGAAAGAAAGAAAGAAAGAAAGGAAGGAAGGAAGGAAGGAAGGAAGGAAGGAAGGAAGGAAGGAAGGAAGGAAGGAAGGAAGGAAGGAAGGGAAAGAAAGAAACAGAAAAAAGAACCAGAAAGAAAGAAACAGAAAGAAAGAAAGAAAGAAAGAAAGAAAGAAAGAAAGAAAGAAAGAAAGAAAGAAAGAAAGAAAGAAACTTAATTTTTCTCAATACATCTTTGTATTGTTTAACTTCTTCTAATGAGAATTTATTTCCTTTTTAATTAAAAAAAATCCAATAATAAAGCACTTCCTAAAAAGTAAATGGGTTATTGACTATTATGATGAATTAGGACAAAGAGTTGAGCCAATTGATTGACTGTTATGTCATTCATTGAGATAAAGATATTGTCATTGACAATAAGATATTTTCACATGGCCCTAACTGGTTTGGCTCAGTGGATAGAGCATCGGCCTGCGAACTGAAGGGTCCCAGGTTTGATTCCAGTCAAGGGCATGTACCTTGGTTGCGGGCACATCCCCAATAGGGGATGTGCAGGAGGCAGCTGATTGATGTTTCTCTCTCATAGATGTTTCTAACTCTCTATCCCTCTCCCTTCCTTTCTGTAAAAAAATTAAATAAAATGTATTAAAAAAAGATATTTTCACATGATTAATTCTTGTTTATCTACATATCAGTCTACAACTAATGTTCAAGAAATATTACTTTCTTTCAAATCAAAGTTATTTAGACTCTGAGTTCTTCCATCACATGAGGGTGTTGGGACATTCTATTTCTATCATGATTGGGCCCTGTCCAAGGCCCCACCAGACATCTGGGAAATGATAAGGCTGCAAGTGCTGTAACTAAGTGTGGGAAAAGAGGGCTGGACTGGAGACAGAAGATGTGGGTGGAGGCCAGTCTTTTACCTTCCAAATGATCCTGGTAGATTGATACAACTCTCTGTGCCTTAATGACCTCATCTATAATAATAAAAGTGTAATATGGTAATTAGACCAGACAGCTGAACAACCTTCTGGACATCATTCTGGACGTCCTTCCGGACGAAGCTGCGGCAGCGGGGGCCAAGGCAGAGGTGGTTAGGGGCAATCAGGAAGGCAGGCGAGTAGTTAGGGGTGACCAGGCAGGCAGGCAGAGGCAGTTAGGGGTGATCAGGCAGGCAGGCGATCAGGCAGGTGAGCAGTTAGGGGCGATTAGGCAGGCAGGTAAGCAGTTGGGGGCGATCAGGCAGGCAGGCGAGCACTTAGGGGTGATCAGGCAGGCAGGCAGAGTGGTTAGGGGCCATCAGGCAGGCAGGCAGGCGAGCGGTTAGGAACCAGAGGTCCCAGATTGCGAGAGGGATGTCTGACTGCCAGTTTAGGGGATCAGGCCTAAACCAGTAGTCGGACATCCCCTGAGGGGTCGCAGATTGTGAGAGGGTGCAGGTCAGGCTGAGGGACCTCCACCCTCCTGTGCATGAATTTCGTGCACTGGGCCTCTAGTCTATAAAATAAGATTGGTATCATTTGGCCTGCATAGGTCACAGAGGTGTCATGGCATTATGGTGTTGAATCCTGTTAAAATGACCCATTCTGAAACTCCTGGTGATCTAGGACTTGGCTGAATGACTGCCAAGTAGACTATGAAGATAGTCAAGTCTTTGAGAGGATAATGTGTTTACAATTAAGAGATCTTAGAGAATGGGGCAGAGATGACAAGGGTGATCTGGAATTCAGGTCTCAGAAAGTTAAATCAGCAGAAGGCTCCACAGACTTTCCTTGGTCCTAAGAACTCTCAATATCTAGGTCTAGTGCTTCTTCCAACAACACAGTTGCATAGAATAGTTTATTCTCAAAAAAATTAAAATTAAAATTATCTTGTTTTTTCTTTTTTTTTTTGCTTATCACACAGAAATTCTTACAGAATGACTAAAGAAATCATTTAAAATTTCTTGGATAGCTCTTTAGAGAGATGATGATTATCCAAATCTTTCTCCAAAAAGTCTTTGAAAACAAGGAGGTGATTTATGAAATGTTCAATGAATGTCTGCAATATCAACAATTGTGTTATAGCCACAAATTAGTACCATTTTTTCTGGGCTCAATGAGCATTCTCTGAACTAAGGGTACCCTGTACTTACAGTATTTGAATAGAGCTTTGTCCACTCTATAGAATTAATGCCTGGGAAGAGTTAAATTGTGTTCAGGGAATGAGAACCCTGGTTTTATCCTAAACTGGTCAACCATTAGCTATGGACATTGAACCAGGTACTCTGCCTAGGTCTTTGTTTAACCCTCATGGTCAATAAGGCACTCCTACCACCTAGGATTTAGATCACTATTTTCTATTATAACATGATAACAGAAGGTGCCAGCTAGTGGATGTTTGCTTTTTAATTGATTGTCTGGATGTTTTGTCACTTGGTGTTTCTGGGCAGCTTGTAATTTTTACGTATCATAGTGTAGTGTAAGCTCTGACAGTTATTGTTTTCTTTTTTATGCTAGTGCCTGACATAAGATTTGATTGCTGAGGCATCCACTTAAAAGATTGCTGTCTCCAATGAACACATTGCCAGTCGTAGTGCTGGGTAAAGAGCCAGGCCACCTCTCCGCACTGAGGTGGTTTTGCTTTAGAGATCTTGGTTAATTTCAATCACTGATCATTTGTACTACTCGTTTCTTTTTTCTCTTTTCGCACCTTGAATTCCCACTCTTATGTTTTAAATTCACCACTAAACAGTGAGCTCTAGAAATCCTAGGCCCCCACCCATAATCTAGCTGTGTGGTCCCAGGTATGTTTTGTAATTTCCAGGTGCAATAAGGAATAAGCCTTCATTTTTTTCAAAGTTTCCTGATGGTTATTGAAAAAGTCATTTTAAAATCATAATAAGAACCACAAGGGTTGGTCCAGTCATGACATTGGTTATGAACAGCATAAAACACTTAGCGTGACTTCAGTATTACTAAAAAGTCATTATGTATCTCACATGTTAGGGAACTATTGCTTTATAACTAAAATTGAACCAATTATGCTAATAATTGATATTTGCTCCTATGTTATTAGTAATGACTAATATTGAGGACAGTTAAAAACAGGTTCTATATTATATAAAAACTAGTGACCTGGTGCACAGATTCGTGCACATTGAAAGGAAATTAATTAGAAGGTGGATGGTGGGGTGGGACCAGGCAAGATGGGCTGGACACGCCCTGGAACCAACCTCCTGCAGTCCCTCCCCAGCTGGCCATACCTGGGTGGTACCATGGCTCTGTGGAGTGAGCAGGGTCCCTCTGGCAGGTGGGGTCCCTCAGCCTGACCTGCAGGGATCGGTCGAAACCACCTCTCTAAAATCCCCCGAGGGGTCCCAGAGTGCAAGAGGGCACTCTGCAAAGTTGCTGTCATCCAGGGTGTAGAATGCAAACACAAGTGTGCAATAAACCAGATTCAGGGCTGACAGTGCCCCAGCAACAACATAATCCATTGCTGAAGGTGGAATCGCATGGCCCGGCGAGGAATCGGGCTCCACCACTGCCAAATCACTACAGCTAGGTGGCTCCTTCATTGAGCGTCTGCCCCCTGGTGGTCAGTGCATGTCATAGTGACCAGCTGGACAGTTGGACACTTAGCATATTAGCCTTTTATATATATAGATTCTAATTGATAAGTTGCAACTTCACTCTAAACTTCCTCCTCCATGTGAGCCACTAATGCAAGGGTCAGTAAACTATGCTCCACAGGTCACATCCAACATGCCACTTGTTTCTGTAAATAAAGTTTTCTTGGAAACAGCCACACTCATTTCTTTACATATCATCTACAGCAGCACTCATGCTATATCAGCAAACTTAAATAATTGAGACAGAGATCATAATGATCCACAAGGCCTAAAATATATACTACCTGGCCCTTTATAAAAAGAAAATGTTTGCCACCCCCTGCATAAATGTATCTCTCACCTTAGTTGGAAGGCCTTGCCCTACAGAGGCAACTGTATATCTTGGGCTGACATTGAGGGCCTGACTTACTTGGCCCCAAGTGACTTCCCATTTTTCTTTTGCATAAAGCCTCTGCTCTAACCAAGGTAACCCAATCTCTTTTCTACTTCTTGCAAATAAAAAGGTCTCCCCTTCCCCTCCCCAGCATACAACTAGCAACAGTGGCCCTAATTAATTCACAATGATATTCCCAGATCCTTGCCTCTCAAAACATGGTCCATGAACCAGCAACCCCGACATCATCTAGGCACTTGCTGGAACTGCAGAATCTCAGACCCCAACCCAGAACAACTGAATCAGAATCTATATTTTAACAAGATCCTCAGATGACTTGACACACTGATCTAGAGCAGTGCTCTCCAACAGAACTTTCTGCAATGATAGGAATGTTCTCGCTGCCATGGCCAATATGGTAGCTACTCGCCACCTGTGACTATCAAGCAATGAAATT
>NW_005878172.1:0-7925 GCF_000147115.1 Myotis lucifugus | reverse complement strand
GGTACCTAGATTTATAGTCTAACCCCCATCACTCAATTTTAGGCCTATAGTTTCAGTTTCTCTCTCTCTCTCTCTCTCTCTCTCTCTCTCTCTCTCTCTCTCTCTCTCTCTCTCTCTCTCGAAGACTCTATATCTCTCTCTAGACATCAGATACAATGAGTAGTTTTTTTAAAGTCTCAGAATATGATCAAAATGACCTTAAATGGTTTGATAATTTTAACATTCATGCTGACACCCATTCCTAGTTGCTCTCATTTCTAATTTTAGATTCCAAATTTTCAAGGAATGGATCTTGTTGAAATTGCAGTCTCTTACAGCACCCAGCACATGACTGGCACTCAGGCTATATTATGAAAATGGTAATAAATGTATATTTTGGTCCCCTGTATGCACATAGATCTGGGTGCTATGAAAATAAAATTAGTGAAAGACTCTGCTGATCCTGTGATCATAGGTATTTGATATTGAATAAGATTTTACTGGAAATAACTGAAATATACCAACTGGTTAGTGAAAACTGTCAGGGGAGCAAATGGAAGTTTGAACAAGGTGAACAGTAAGATCATTTCTACTCCTAAGTTTTTAGAATTCTCTAAATATCCTATGTAAAGTAGAAAGCATATGCAAATTAGAGTAAATAATTTGTCCATGCATAAAATTACTGAGTCTTTCTGAGCCTAAGTTTATTTGCCTATAAACCGACTGCTACATAGGACCTAGATTAGCTGGAATAATATGTTGAAAATATAGCACTGGTTTCTGAAACAAGAAAAAGTATGAATAAAGTTAATGAATAAATGGATGGTAGATGAATAAATAGACAGATGGATGGATGAAATACAGTATCTTTCATCTAAAAAGTCTCCAAATTCTCTTTGTTATGTTAAGAAAAATAGCACAAAATGAAAATTTAAAAAAAATATTTAGCAAGCTTTCTTTCACAATACTGGAGAGGCAAACAAGAAAATATTCAAGAATTCCAGGGTAGAAAAAAAAAGCACTTAGTAGCATTCTGTCATCCACTTAACAATCATTTTTACATAAAACATTACCCCTTTACCTAATTTTGTCCAAATAAACCAGCATATGCAACAGGAAGTCAAGGGGACACTGATGTAGATGGCTGTGTGTCTATGAAATCTAAACCAGAATGGATACATAGGTAGGTAGTTAGGTAGGTAGATATAGATAGATGTAAATAGGTATTTCACTGCTCAGAGATCCAGAAAGGGATAAGATAATTGTATAAGGATATTTCTTTAAAGAATATACACAGTAAGGAACAGTAATATTTTTATGTTTTGGACAGGATATTAGTATTTAAACTTGTAGCGTTAGCTAGAAGAGATTTTAAGAGGTGATCAGCTCATTCTAGATAATGTACACATATTATAATCATCTAGAGACCATAAGAAAAGAGAACTTTTAAAAAATAAGTAAGAAAAGTGTCTCTGGTTGGTTGAATATGCTAAGACAACAGCAATAGAGAAGAGGTTGAGAGGAAGAATAGGATAGGAAAGAAAAGGAAAATTTAGAATTATTATGCACCAGGCACAGTACTAGGTTCCGTACACAATAATCCCATAAGGCCACGTGTTATTCACACATACAATGAGTAAACCAAATGTCAGGAAAGTTAATTAATTGTCTGAAGTATGGTTCTGGTCAAGAACTCAAACCTAGTTTAGGTGACTCCAAATCCAAAACTCTCTTAGTGACTGTTTCTAGATGATCCACGACATGAACTTATAAGGAGATCATTTACATTGTTGAAGTGTTAAAAAGATTAAGTAACCCATGAGTTAAGGCCACTCAGAATCTAAGTCAGAGCCATTGTGCTACTGTTCTCCAGGGATCACAGCCTCATTTGAAGTCCCAGTTTAATAACAAGAGCCAGGGAAAGAGGAATTGAGGAAAGTGATATCTATCTGCAAGTGTCTGACATGTTCTTGTTGAAAAAGAACGAGGTATCCTGTGTGCCCAGAGGAAATTTTGGATTCAGTTCAGCAGTGATATTTATGGATGTGCAGACCAACCATGAAATAGACTGGTACACACCACAGAGAAGTGAGTTTCCCATCACCAGAGATATTCAAGTCAAGATCAGGAGCAATACTGCAGGAGGAGGGGCCCAAGGATAGTCTATAAAATGGTTATGGTCAGCATTGCTAGGGTGGAGAAAATCAAAACCACTATACAATGCATCCAAAGCAATACTTGGCAAAACTTTTTTTAAAAATAAAATAGAAAGGTAAGGATAAATAAATAATGAAACTGATTGCTACTTGAAAAAAATAACAGCAAAATAGAGCAAGAGTCAAGATTCAAGGAGAATGTCAAGGAAGCATATTGAGATCACCCTGTGAAGAAAGTGCAGGGTTAACACTTCTTTTGTATGGTGTGAATGTGTGTTGCAAAGGCTGACATTGCTGATTAAAGGGTTTGCTTCCGAATGAACAGCTGAAAGGCTAAATGATAATATTCCTCTGAATTGTGGCAATCTAGAGTGAGGGAAAGAAAACATAAGAACCTATTAAAACATACTGAGGAAAGCTCCCCAGTAAAGGCCAGTGTAAAAAGCCCCTAGGGTTTAAACAAAACCACAGTGGATTCTGTGGAGGATGGTCTTTGACCTTCAAGATTCCTGTGAAGGAAAGATCCCATACTGAGGTAGGAGACTTTGAAGTAACCAAAAGCTAATTAGCTTAAAGGTGAACACAGAACCAATGAAAAATGGTTAGGAGGGCAAAGAATCATATTAGGAGCTCTATGGTGGTTCCACGAATAGAAGGTCCTCTGTTAGTAAAATATGGGCTCATAATGGAGTGTGAAAAGTAAACACACTGGCCTGAAGTTACAGTTGTTACATGCACCATGTCTACTATTAGTAATCATAGAGAAATCTGGAGACTAAATTTATCATAGAACAAAGGAACTATTTTCACCTATGTACACATTCACAGCTTTTAACATAGATTTTAAATTTTGTTTTTTTAGAGAGAAAAAATAATAATCACAAATTTGGAAGCTCAAAACAAATTTGAGAAAGCTTACTATAAACTAAGAAAAATTCGTAGTTGATTTCTCAACTAAACGGTTCAAAGCACAATGAGGAAGATGGAGAAGTATTAGATGGTGGATTGGCAGTTGTCACATTTGTGAGGTTAGGAATTTTAAAAGGCAGCCATCCTGTTTCCTGCTTGACAATTTTTAACTTGCTGTATACACAGTATTACCTTCAAAACTGGAGAGTAAGCATGTGTCCCACTATGAGGCACTTGTGAAAAGAAGGTTGCCTGTCCAGAGAGAGGTCAGTTAGCCTTTGTGCATCAGTTTACAAATCTATAAAATGAGAAAACTTTAAAGGAACAACTAATGATCTATATGTTTCAAGTTCTCTAATGGAAGGTTACTTTTGGAAGGGTCCTGGAACCAAGAGTGACATTTAGTTTTAGGTTTTCTAAGCAACAAGGGAAAAAGTATCTGCTCTAAATACACACAAGTGTTCAAGGTGACCACTTACTTGAGAAAGAAAGAGCATTTGTAGCTGTAGCAAAGACTGTCATGAGAACAAATGACTCTAATCCCAGCAATACTCTCTGAAGCTGCTAACTTATCCCAAATTTGGTTCAAACGGGATCCCTCTATCTCTGACTGAGTGGTGATGCGGGAGAAATAGGAAATGATGAAGTGGTCTCTTAGTTGTAGAGATGGCATAAAACAAAATAAAGCTGTTCCCATCATATGAAGATTTCAGAGGTGTGTAATATCTTAGATGACTGTTCATAAGCAGTTTTGTAATCATTTGGATCAAAGAGATGATTCTACAGTAAAGAGAGTCAACAGAACCAATATGTTCCAAATAGATCTATTCTTAACCTGAGCTCAAATCTCATTCTCATGCTATTTACTTGATATGGAATCTTGTCTCCATTTTCTCACTCTTAAACTGAGATGAATGACATGAATGCTAAGGTCCCTTACCTCTCTAAAATTCTCTGATTCTAACTATAATGATTACCACTAGCATGTAACTTATATAAAACAAACTTGGATATTCCCTTTTATCTTCCTTCTACTTTCAGGGTAGTTAACTAAAGTAAAAAGAGGAATTGGTGCCCTGGCCAGTGTGGCTCAGTTGGTTGGAGCATTGCCCAGTGAAAGGATGTTTCTCCTGTTTCTTCTCTCTCTCTCTCTCCCTCCCTCTCTCTCTCTCTCTCTCTCTCTCTCTCTCTCTCTCTCTCTCTCTCCCCCCCCCACCCCCCCACCCCCCCACCCCCCGCCCCGCTTCCTTCCACTTTCTCGATTAAAAAAACATATCCTCAGGTGAGGAAAAAGAGTGATTGGTTCTCCTTCATCTCCTGGCCCAGGGCTAGATGCCCTCAGTCCCTGGAAGAACTAAACATGGACTGGTTACCTTTCACCACCAAGCACTACTCGATAACTCTGGATAGAGACAATAATAATGAAAGCAAATATTTTTAAGTGTTAATGATTTACCGGTAACTGGTCTAAGCACTTTATATGTATCAACTTAATTAATTCTCACAACCACCCTAGGAAGAAGGTATAATTATTAACAGTGAGGAAAAAGAGTAACAAAAAAGTTAAGCAATTTGGCTAAGGTGATAAGGTAGCAAAGGGAATGAACAGGATTTGAACACAGGAAGTCTGGATCCAGCGTCTTACTAATACATCAGTCACCTCCCAGTCATGTGATGCGGTGGTAGTGGGGGAGAAGGAAGGGTGGTGTGACCATTGGTGTAGCCCTTCTTTATTGTCCTACATGAAAAGAAAAGATGTCGCTGGGCAGAGTGAAAAGCCTGATATGAAAAGTGCTCTCAACTAAGAGAGGTTGGGAGCAGGCCCAGGCTTTCTCCTTCTGGATAGCTGAGGATATGCATGAACTGGGAGGTTAGATTGAGAAAAAGTCGTATCACACCTTCTGATTAGAGTGTTTTCGTTTTCAATCATTTAATCCTCACAATAATCCTGTGGATAAGCATGACAGAAATTATACTATTATGGAACAAAACACTGAAAGAGGAGTATATTCATTTAGTCGGGACTTATATCTAGTGACTTCCAAAGGAATGTCCTCTTCACTCCACCACATTGGTTCTGCTGCCTCCAGGCCTGACAGCCTCCCCTGATCCATTGAACAAATCTTCCTCTCTCCATTTTCCCTTATTGCTCAACCCAAATATTCACCCAGGGTGGGATGCTGGCAGCTCTGTGCTTGCTCAGAATGATTGACCAGAATTTATGGTGTGGCCACCTTTGCCAGATGGAACACTAACCACCCAATATCGCATTGTCATCCTGCAATCATCAAAAAGTAATCCCCAATACCAACATTCTCAGGAGTTATAATCCTAACTGAGCCCTGTGATAGCACAGCATCTCACTTCTACTTCCTTGAAAACTGCAAGCAAGACTCGTTCTGCTTCTGAAGCAGAATTGAGCCTAAATGTGTACCTCACTAATTTTCTTCTTTGTTAGAGAGCCCCCTGTTGCATAATCTATGTAATTAAAATGTGTATGGCTTTGCTAACCAATTCTCCTAGAGCCAATAACATGTGTGAAAGACTTAAAAATGGATATTTTAGAAGTACCCATAAAATGCCAACCTCTGATTTTCTTTTCAGAGTATGTGTATCTAGAAGAGCAACTTAATGCAGCATTAAGTCACTAAGTGCTGGGGTTTTGCATTTTAATGCATAATTGCTGTTTGCTTATTGACAGAGCCTGGGCTAACAGCTCTTTTGTTCCATAGGATCATTTGGAAAACGATAGTCGTCTTTCATTACAAAGACTTAGATATGGAATCACTGAACATAAGAACTGCGCTGGAAGGAATCCTAAGAAATCACCCAGACCAATGCCCTCATTCTATGGGTTATGAAACTGAAGACTGAGGAAGGTGTAGCACGCCTAGGTCACATAGTTATCGGTGGCGTAAGCCAAAACACAGCTCAGGCTTTTTTATTCTGTCAGTGGTCTCTCTGTATAAGATTTCATTTTTCAATTAAAGACTATATTTTAGGCTTTGTTTTAAAGAAAGACTAAGAAATTAAATCCAATATGCATAGCAAACTTCCTATTCAGTCCTGACAAACACCCAGTAAGTTATTTATGGATTACTATTAACATTAGTATATGCCTGATTTACATGTGCATACACAAAAGCCCAGACTGCTGAGTGGGTCAAGGTCACATTCCTGATAAATTATGGCATTTGCTTTCTCTCTCTCTCTGTTTCCCTCTCTCTGATGTCCTTAATTTGAAATGCTTTATTTCGTTCTTTGGACCTTTCCTCACTCTCCTCCCTTTAAACTTACCTGTTTAGGTGAAATAAAATCATTTATAAAATCTCCATTAAGCAACATTAATGGCTTCTCCCAAATGCCCCCAGTGAGCAGAAAAGTAGGCATTTCTTCTGTTTTGCCTCAAGGCCCAGGCCCACTTCCCCTCATCTTCTTTATTCGACATTATTTTCAAATAAAGCAGGACTCTTTAGAACCATGGGGATTGCTCTTACTGGTTTATTGCATAGGATAAAGGACTCATAATTCTCTTTGTAACCCTAGATGTGTCATCAAGATCCAGAATTCTTTGTGATGCTAATGAGAATTTTCTTCACCAGATAGTGCTGCTTGCAAAACATCTGGTGCAGCAAGCCAGGGATGCACGTGAGCTGAAAGGCAGGACACTAATCTCACCTCAGGATCCTCTCCATCAGGTAATTTCAGGGCAGGCACTGCCTTTAATATATGAATTAGATGCTGCAGCATTTTATAGTCACATAAATAATTTCTTTAATTAGTTCACCCCATGGTGCTTCTTTGACTTCAAAGATTAAATTAAATGCAAAACTTGCAACTCATTGCTGGAGTGTTTATTAGCTTGTAACTCATCTTTAAAAACAACTACAGCTTAGGGAAAATTCAGTGAAGAAAGGAATTCGCCTACATCTTGAACATCTATAATTTGAATCACAAGCCAGTGGAGGAGAATCCATACATAAATGGCCTGTTTGTTCTCTGTAACAACTAATCTCCAGCATATATATATATTACTGTAAATAGATATATTACTGTAAAAAAAATATATATATATATATATTGCTAAGGTAAGGGCACTGAAGGGATGAAATGTGATCTATTGCCAACTTTTACACCAAAATATTTACTTCCTTTCTTTCTACATTTATCTAAACCTCTATTCTTATCTATCCAGATATTTTATCTATCCCTCATCCCTCACTTACTGGGCACTTACTACATGCCAAACAGCTTAGCACATGGTAGGGAATAAAAAAAATGAAATTGTTTATCTGGAAAAGAACTTACTATCTGGTAGATAAGCCAGATAACTTATGTGATAACAGCCAGAATGAAACACATTCTCATGTATGGTAGGCTCTGGGCTGGATGTGCAGGAGAGAATATCTCTCGTTTCCATTGGAAGAGACCTTGCAAGATTCCTTCGGGGAGTGAGTGACATTAGAACTGCCTCCTCAAGGATGGATAAGCAGGCTGTGACCTCCCAGAAAAGGAACTAAGAAAGCCTTCTCATCGGAGAAAAGAGAGGAAATGCACAGAGGTGTCCGACATCCGGCAGGCTGTGAAATGCTCCAGGGCAGGGACTCTGTGCATCTTGTGCATTATTATATCTTATGCGCCAAGCTCGTGATTAATAAAACAAATGTGATTAAACAAAACAATGAATGAATAAGCAGTATTTGAAGAGTGTTGACAGTTCACTGGGTTCAGAAAATGTGGGGTATGAAAACACATTGCAGAAATCACTTTCCAAAGGATGTTTGGGGACACTTCCTAGGGAATAGGATATATTGCTATGGAATTTGTGCCTCATCTTGCAGGCAGCAGAGAGATACTGAAGGTTTTTAAAAATGACTGTGA
>NW_005878171.1:0-7926 GCF_000147115.1 Myotis lucifugus | reverse complement strand
CGCAGTTTACCGACCTCTGGGTTAGAGCATCATCCCGATACCCCAAGGTTGTGGGTTTGATCGCCAGTCAGGACACATACAAGAATTAACCAATGAATGTATAAGTAGGTGGAACAACAAATCAATCTCTCTTTCTCTTTAAAAGCAATATATAAAATTTTTTAAAAAATATGTTGATTGGGGTTGAAGAATCAGAACCTAAAATGGCTCACTCACATGGCAGGCAAGCTTGTGCTGGATCTTGATGGGAGACCTCAGCCTTTCTTCCATGGACCTCCCCACAGGCTGCTGCCAGATGGCTTCCAGAGAGAGCAACTGAAAGAGAGAGAGAGAGAGAGAGAGAGAGAGAGAGAGAGAGAGAGAGAAGAGGAAGTTATCTTTTTCATGAACTACCTTTGGAAATCACAATCACATAGCATCACTTCTTTTGCATTCTATTCCTTAGAAGCAAATCACTAAATGCAGTCCACCTTTAAGGAGAAGGAATTAGTTTGAAAAGAGTGTCAAGTAATTTTTTAACATGTTTTAAAAATAACACTGTCCATCCATCAAATTATTTTACTTCTACATCTGTCCTAAACCCCATAATAAAATATAGTTGACCCTTGAACAATGAAGGTTTGAATTCATGGGTCCACTTATACACAGATTTTTTCAGTTGACTCAAGCAGTTCAAACTTGTATTGTTTAAGGTTCAACTTGTGGTTAGGAATTCACATATGCAGAAGGCCGTCCTCAGTTATACTCAGATTTCCAACTGTGTGAGCAGTCTGCAGCCCCTGACCCTTGCATTGTTCAAGGGTCAACTGTATTATTATTTTTATTTTAAAAGCCAGTTTTCCTTTAAAGAAAATAAGAGAGGAAAAAGATTGCCTTTTGTATTTCCCTACACATTTAGCATTTCTAGTTCCCTCCACTTCTTCCTGTAGATATCAGTTTTCTTCTGGTACCATTTCCCTATAGCCTGATGAGCTTCCGTAGCATTTTCGGTTGTACAGGTTTTGTGATAAATTGTGATACATTTTCTGGCTTATGCTTATCCTACACCTCATGTTTGAAGGATGTTTTCTTTGGGTGTAGAAATATTTATATACACACAAACATTTTACTTTCAGCACTTTAAAGCTGTTGTTCCATTGTCTCTAGTATTCATTGTTTTCCATGGGAAATCAGCCATAATTGTATTGTTATTCTGAATGTGGTGTCTTCTTTTTTTCTGGTTGCTTTTACTAGTTTATCTTTATCTTTGGTTTTTAGCAATTTGACTATGATATGCCTAGTTTTAGTTTGTATTTTTTCTACTTGGTCGTCAAAGTGCTGCTTCTTGATTATGTAGGTTGACTTGTATAACCAAATTGAGAACTATTCATTAAAAAATTATTCTATCAATGTGGTGTAATACATTGATTGATAGTTTTATGTTAAACCAACTTTGCCTTCCTTTGGCAAATCCCATTTAACCATGGTGATAATTCTTTTTATATGCTGTTGGATTTAGTTTCTTAATATTAAGCATTTTGTGTGCATATTCATAAAGAATATTGGCTTATAGTTTCATTTTCTTATAGTATCTTTGTATGGCTTTGATATAAGGGTGCTGCTGATCTCATAGAATGAGTTAGAAAATAGTCCCTACTGTTCTAGTTTTTGGAAGAGTTTGAGGATTGATGGTTTTTGTTATTGTTGTTTTTGTTGTGTTTTTGTTTTTGTTAATCCTCACCAGGGGATCCAGGGATATTTTTCCATTGATACTTTTAGATAGAGTGGAAGGGAGGGAGGGAGTGAGAAAGAGAAAGAGAGAGAGAGAGAGGGAGAGAGAGAGATTGGTGTGAGAGAGATACATCAATTAATTGCCTCCTGCAGGCACCCCGACCAGAGCCAGGGATCAAACCTGCAACCCAGGTACCTGCCCTTGACCAGAAATCAAACCCATGACCCTTTGATGTACAGGCTGACACTCTAACCACTGAGAACACTGGCCAGGGCTTAAGCTTATTTTTTTTTTTAATATTTTGTAAAAGTCACTGGTGAAGCCATCTGGTCCATCAGTCTGGTCAGATTTTATATTCTCTGAGACAGTTTTTATAATCTGTGTTTTTCTAGGAAATTATCTATTTCATCATCTAAATTATTTTTAAATGAATATTTCTCAAATTTGGTTAGATCTATGTTGTCCAATTTTTTGGTATATAATTTTTACAGTATTCTGTTATAGTACATGTTAATTTCTGTAAAGTAAATAGTAATGTAAATGAACTTTTTAAAATTCAGGTATTATAATTTTCAGTTCTAGAATTCTTATTCTGTTCTTTTTATAGTGAGATACCCCATTTCTTCATTCATAATACTGATGTTGTCCTTTAAGTCTTTGAACATATTTATAATAGCTCTTTCAAATTTTTTATAGATGAATTTCAGCATCTAGACAACCTCAAGGCCTTTTTATATTGAGTTTTCTTTTTTCCTGTCTCTTTAAGTATCTAGCATTTTTTAATTGTATGATGGACATTATGGATAATATATTTTTAGAAAGTTGGATCATTTCCTCTTCCTATAATGGGTGCAATGAGTGTTGGGTTTTGTTTGTGCAGATAGTTAATTACTGATGGGTCTACTTGATCCTGTCAAGATTGGTTCTATTGGGTTTTTTTAATTATTTTTTAATCCTTGCTCAGGATATGACTTTTAATAATTTTGAGAGAGAGAGAGAGAGAGAGAGAGAGAGAGAGAGAGAGAGAAACATTGCTCAGTTGCCGCCTGTATGTACCCGGACTGGAGATCAAAGCCGCAACCTGGGTATGTGCCCTGACTGGGAATTGAACCTGCAACCTTCAGTGCACAGGATAACACTCCAACCAACTTAGCCACAAGAGCTTGAGCTGGCTCTATTCTTTGTTATGGCTTCTTTAGTTTTGTACTTTAGTGCTAAGGCATGGTTTTTATTCTAGTAGCTTATCATTCTTACCAAAACATTGGCTTCTTGGGTTTCCACTGAGTGCTCAAGTCTTGGTAAAATCTCTGCACTATGGCTTGGATGGAGTTTCACTATCTCCATTTTTTTTTTCAATGTTTGGTCTATTCTTTAATTTCTAAGTCTCACATAAGCTCACGTTTTTAGTTCTATGTAGAAACAATCTACATGTTCATCAATGAGTAAATGGATACACAAATTGATATATCTATATAATGGAATATTATTCAAACAAAAAAAGGAATGAAACACTGATATATACATACTGCAATGTAGATTACTCTCTAAAACAGTATGTTAAGTGAGAGAAGCCAGGCACCAAAGGTCTCAGGTTATATGATTCTATGCATATGAAATAGCTAAAATAGGCAAATCCATAGAGACAGAAAACAGATTGGTGTTTGCCAAATGGCTAGGGAGAAAGGATGATGGGCATTTCACTTTCATTCATGGCTGGATAATGAGCAAAAGGGATAGCTGCTTAGTGCGTATGAGGTTTTGTTTTGGAGTGATGGCTCAATCAAATTGGATAGCTCTCCAATCCTGCCCCTATATTTCACTGATATTAATTGATATTAATTCAGTATTGGCCCGTGTGTGTGTGTGTGTGTGTGTGTGTGTGTGTGTGTTTAGATAAATCATTGGAAAACCATTTTAAATTTAATTGTTATTCTATTTTGTTATTGATTTATTCTATAATGACAATACAATAGATATGGAATGTGAAGTCAAATATTTAACTCAGGAACTCTGGGATACCAGAGAAATCACCTGGAGTCTCAATTACATGCGGCCCTGCTAGGCAGTTTCCTGGGAGTCATGGTGAGAAGACTTTGTGCTGTGGACTGAGGTCTAGGACACTGGACTCTTAAAGATGGGGGTGAAGGCTGCTCCTGACCTGGGTGGGGAGTGTCTGGACAGTCACCTCTCACCTTGACGAGAAATAGTCTCTTACTATCACATTCTTTGCCCTGATGGGTGCGCTATAGCTGCAGGGCCCTCCAGGAAGTGGGGCTATGATACTGGGTGACAGGCAGGGCCAACCATGTGGGTGGGGTGTCTTGGTATAGACAGGCTCCAGTTGACTAGGGGATCAGCAAACTGTCCTCCCATGAGTATGGGAGGCAGGGGGAAGGCATAGAATAGGAAGAATGAAGGACACAGATTGGTCCAGGCCTGGAGAATGTCCTCATTTCCTCAGAAGAGGGGGTTATAGTCTGAAGAGGCATATGGCCCTTTTGTAAGTTAGAAAAGAGAACTATAGCCCTGGGAGAGAGAGAGAGAGAGAGAGAGAGAGAGAGAGAGAGAGAGAGAGAGAGATCTCTACAACCTGACTAAAGGGTCAGTCAAGTGGGAAATAGGAGACACCTCAGGGTATACATAGGAGCTCCATGGCACACTTTGGAATGTAATACAGACCATGCTGGCAGACAAAAGTGCTAGCTGCCTTCCCTGTGTCACTGGCAAATATAAGTCATTTGGGAATCAGTTTTGGTTACCAACCCAAAACTTAGTAGCTAAATCTTATGATTTGGTGAACTGACCAGGAGGTTGTTCCACTTTACACAGCCAGGGCACTGGAATAACGGGTGAAGGTCCAAAAGTGGCCTCATCAGCAGGTGGTCGTTGGCGCTAGTCTCCAGCTGGGGCTCAGCTGGATGTCAGCTGGGAGCTTGGTTCTTCTCCATGTGAGCTCTTCTCCGTGGTTGCTTGGACTTCCTCAAGTATGGTAGCTGTGTTACAAAAAGGAGTGTTTCAGAAGGCAAAGGGGGAAGCTACATAGCTCCTCAGTCCCCAACCTGGAAGTTATGTAGTGTTATTTCCATGACAATCTATTGCAGCGGTTCTCAACCTGTGGGTCGTGACCCCTTTGGCGGTCGAACGACCCTTTCACAGAGGTCGCCTAAGACCATCCTGCATATCAGATATTTACATTACAATTCATAACAGTAGCAACATTACAGTTATGAAGTAACAACGAAAATAATTTTATGGTTGGGTCACAACATGAGGAACTGTATTTAAAGGGCCAGAAGGTTGAGAACCACTGGTCTATTGGTTAAAACAGGCAACTTGGCCAGTCCAGATTCAAAGGGGAGGGACATCAGCTTCACCTCTAGAGGAAGAGTGGTGAGGTCAACTGTGAAAGAGGATTTGGAAGGGAGATGTCTGGGCTGTCTTTGGAAACAGTCTACTGCAGGGTCTTTCCCGGTGAGGGAAGGGGCCTGGGAGCATGGGGAGGTCCCAGTGATTCTACCATCATAGACAAAACTTAATACTGTGCCTACCAAGAAATTATTTACTCTTCATTGCACTGTAACAGTGTAACACTATTAGTGAGCCCAATTTCACAGCTAGGGAAAGTACATCATGGAGAGATTATGCGATTTTTAAGGCGACCTAATTAGTAGTAGTGGAGTCAGGATTCCTACCCTGTCAGTAGGACTCTAGAATCTGCATTTCCATTGCAATCAGTACCATCTTGACCCCTGGGGCTTCCTCACAGACTTCCCCACAGGTATTAATTGGGGTAGAGATGGTAACATGCATTTCAAAGCCTATCTCCTCTTCATACTCTTTTTTAAAAAATATATTTTTTTATTGATTTCAGAGAGGAAAGAAGAGGGAGAGAGAGATAGAAACATCAGTGATGAGAGAGAATCATTGATCAGCTGTCTCCTGCACTCCCTACTCTGGGGATCAAGCCCAAAACCTGGGCACATGCCCTGACCTGGAATCGAACCATGACCTCCTGGTTCATAGGTCCATGCTCAACCACTGAGCCACACCAGCTGGGCTCCTCTTTGTACTTTTGTTCTGCTTTAACTACTCTGTTTTTATGGTGTCTAATTTTCATGATACTGAAATTTGCAGGCTTCTGCTGTTTTCTGTAATATTGCTTAATCATGGTCATTAAAAACACATTGATGCTGCCCGGGATGATGTGCTCAGTGGTTACAGTGTCGGCCCCTGCACCAAAGGGTCAAGGGTTCAATTTCCAGTCAAAGGCATGTACCTGGGTTGCAGATTCAATCCCTGCCCCAGTGGGGGTATGCTCAAGAGGTAACCAATCAATTCAATGTGTCTCTCTCACCTCTCTCTCTCTCTCTCCCTCTTTTCCTCCCTCCCTTCCACTCTCTCTAAAAATATCCTCAGGTGAGGATTAACAACAACAAAACCAGCAAAAAACACATTGATGCTGAATTCCATAGGCATTTGCCTATAACCTTTCCTCAGCAGAGCACAGGAAGTTTATTCAGAAATATCTTCTGGCCTTGAAGGAGCAGGTGCTGGCAACACCAGGGCACTTCAAGCTTGCAGGCTCTCAGCTTCCCACGCTCCTGGGAAACTGAAGGCTTCCATTGTGGGAACAGTACAGGTGACCCATTGATTTTGCTTTAGTGGTGAAAGCAACCACTTCAGCCCTGCTCTGTACTCTGCAAACTCCAGTGGATGTGGCATTTCCCCCCAAACGGAACAGGCTAATAGGCTTAGCTACTGTTCAGAGAAGTGGCGAGTGTGTGTGTACATATGTATGAGTTTTATAAAACAAAACCTAAAGTCTAAAAGGAAGCAAGTGAATAGTCCCTTGTTCTTTAAAGAATGGCAGTGGAGGCTTGTGCGCCTATCCCATCATTCCCACAGTGGCATTTGGAGGGGACGGAGGCACCTAGGACACAATAGATGCAATGTCTGTGCTAGTGACCCAAGGACAAGGACAGGGCGGGGTGTGGTTGCCGAAGGCAGATTCTTATCTGCTTTTCCTTCTTGTTTATTTTCCTCGTTCTAATGTCAAAGCTCACGCAATTGCTGTCATTTTTCTGTTATGGGCTCCAGGTTTATTTGGTCTCTATTGTCCAAAGATTTGCACATAGTAGCTAGTCACCAGATATTTTCCAAAAGGAATGCTCAGCTTTGTTTTTTCACTGAAGAACTTTATAAATGCAACGTCAAAGGAGACTTAGGTCTTGTTAGATATGATTGCTCATGCCAGCATGTCATAGACTCCAGCGTCTGAGGTCCCAGCATTCCCTGTCCATGCATCCCATAAACATCTAAACATCGGTGTGCAGGCAGAGGGGAGGAAAGGGCTGGGGAACCAGCAATCGCAGTGCAGTGAAGCCTGTTCAAGGTCCCAGGAATCATAATGACCTCATCCATGTGAAGGACATGTTCACAGCTGCTCATTGTAACACAAGTGAGAACCCAGTCCAGATTGCTGAGAGGCGAAACAGAGGCCAGAGAGCACCGTGCGAAAGCACTGAGCCCTCTCTCATGGGAGGGCCCCCCCGCAGGCCCCACTCACCTTTCTTTTAGTCATAAGTGTGGTTGTTCTGTGTCCCAGGGAAGGTAGGAAGCTGTAGCTGAAGTGTGTGGGGGTCAGGGGGTAGTGTTGCTGGAGCAGGGAGAGCAGGGTCATCATGACCCCTCTGTCTGGGCGGAGGCTGTGTTTCCTCCAGCCTGTGCCCCTGACCCACAGGTGGCCTCGCCCCTCCTCCCCGCTCAGCTGCTCTGTGTGTTGTTGGAGGGACGTCTGACAGCAGTCAGGATTCAGACCTCAGACAAGATTACTTTCAACTTCTTCCTTGGGCAGGTTTTTTGTTTGTCTTTTAATTACAATTTTTTAAAAAAGTTCTGTTCAGAGTTAGCAGTTTGAATGATTTGGGATGAAAGTTTTAATTTTTCCTCCATTTTATTTTCCATGGTTAATCTTTTCTTTAGGAAAAATGCAAAATTTTCACACCTGTGCTGTTTGTGACGCTGTGAGGACAGGCCGAAGGGCAGATACTGTTTCCTTTTTAAGCCACCAGCCGGGTGGCTCAGCTGGTTGGAGTGACGTCCCGTACACCAAAAGGTTGGGGGTTTGATTCCCAGTCAGGGCACATACCTAGGTTTCGGGTTCAATCCCCGGTCAGGGTGCATACTGGAGGCAACTAACTGATCGCTGTTTCTCT